>NW_028278800.1:0-147487 GCF_059751315.1 Micrasema longulum
GGACCAAAGGTCTGTGGTTCGAATCCCACTTTACCCCAACTTGATTCCATTTTCTAATAGTGAGTTATTTACAACTCGTTGAAAGTGGCCCTCAAAATTAAATATTTGGGTAAATCATAAGAACGCAAATATTTCTAATAAAAAAAAAAATTTTTCAAAAAATAAAAAAAAATATTAATTGTTATTCACAATATCTGGATTTTATTTCAAAGATTAACTAAACATTTTTTTAGTCTTCTTTTATTTAGAACTTGGGGAATATATATATTTTTTTCTATTTTTATTATTTGTTTAATTTCTTCATAACTTGTTTTGAGGAAATCTCATGTTGTTCTGACCGAGGTAGACATTGAACACAATAGGATTATCTGGGATTGTCTTTTCTTTACTTTTTCTTTCACTCTTCTTTACCCACAGATAGTTGAGAAAAATCTTGTTCGCTAAAAGAACCTTTAATTGTGAGGGATTTTTTTTTCTCTCATTATTTACATATTGTTATGGTTGGAAGAAACTATTCGGTTGAAGCATAACTACACTTGAGTGTGACCCATCACTACCGCATTATTGTTTTACAATGTGTATGTGTAGATTTAAGTATTAGTTTATTTACAAAACTTAAAATGGAAATAGCATATTACAGAACTAATTAAACGTATAGAAAATGTATATACATATTTATTAGATAAGGGATATTTTAAAAATCAACATTTTAAAAATAGCTTATTACTCAATTGTATAATCTTCGTTACAATATGGCATTGTAGGATGGGGTGGTGCATATGCCAATATATTAAGCCCTCTTAAAATAGTACAAAGATTAATTATTAAAGTAACTATAAAGAAACCCTCAACATTCAATTCGAAAAGTCCATATAACATATTTAAGGTTCATACAGTAGACACGCTTTATAAAATAGATTCCATTTTACAAATTTATAAAAAAGAAAAAATAAAAGAATTTGAGATGAACGAGTCACTCCAGATACCAAAATAATATTGAAATTTCGAAGTTCCACACAAGTCAAGGTCAAAATAACTTTGTCTTCAAAGGTGTACAAAATTAAAATAATAATAGTGAACTTAAAACAATTAAAAATAATATATCAATAAATAAATTTAATGTAAATCTTAAGAAATTTTTTGAACACGTGTAAAAACTGCAATAAATGTTAATTAGTATGAATTTATGATTACTTTGTTTTTTTTTTCATATACTCGTATATTCTAAATTATATAAACTCTTATAAACAAACAACTACAACAGTGTAAGTCACTTTCCAAGCACAAGAGTTAGTCTCCTTTTTTGGAGTGTTACAGTGGTAACATTTACTAGATGTATAAAAATAGATATGTATAGAATTTTGACATGTACCTTTTCTAAAATTTATGAATAAAAAAATAATTTAAAAAAAATAAAATATATTGTTTAGACACCATAAGCACAATTTGAATATTGTAAGTAAAGCAAAACAATTTACTTTGCTTATGCGGGATTTATTCAAATGATTCAGAGAACAAGTAGGTTCTCAGATTTTTCCGAAACATCACTTCATTCTCACAGCCTCGCTGGGAGAGCATTCCATGCCATAGGACATGCGACCGCAAATGCGCATTCACCAAACTTAGGGCGCTGTTTGCGAAGAGGTATAATAACTTTTCCTCTCGACGTAGATGTAACTAATCTAAACGTAAGACGTCTGTCATTTAGTTCATCTGGAATGCAAAGTTCCCTTAAATATTCCAGAGGAGAGTTGTGCAGTGACTTATACATAAGCCAACATAGTTTGTATTCCACCCCCTGTCGAAACTATAGCCAGTGTATTTCCCGAAGTAGTGGAGTGATATGGCCGAATTTAGAGAAGGAATCTGTTCCGTGAGGTATTCATGCAGGAAAAAAAATAAAATAAATAACTCATATTGTAGTGCGAGAGCCTTAGCCTCCTGAGAGCCTTAACCATACTTGCCTACATTAAAAGACATCAGATCCTCAACTTCCTGGCCGTTGATTGCTGACTGTTTGTCACCAGTTCGTGTAAAAACGGGATGCGAATATAACTTGAGAGGATATACAAGTACCTAAAGATGACAGAAAGGGCTAAAGGCTATTTGTAAACACCATTATGCTCCATTTAAGGAACTGATATGGAATAATTATGATGACATTGTAAATATTCTGTCAAAATGCACTTGCCTATCCCTAGGATCCACAAATATTGTAATCAGTATTAGGATGAGGCTGATATATTTGGTTCTGGACTTCATAGTTATAAAACGAGTCAGATTTTTTTTTTCTTTCAGAATATAATTTAGAAAATCACTCCAGAAATTTACTCCGATGAAGCATACCAACTTCTGCAACGGGTAGATTCCATAAACTACCTTGGTGTTATCTTTGAAAGGAATTTGCGATGGGAAGTACAGGTCCAGTCACTAAACTTTAGGTTGAAAAAGCTGTGCCATCTATTCTGCTCTCTTAGAGACACTCTCAGAAGTGTGTACTTTTGCTCTGTCTCAATCCACTGCAACCTATGAAATAGTAGGCTGGGGGGGTTGTGCGGGTTAGATCTTAAAGCCTCTCATAATTTCACAGAAATTATTATCGAGGATAATTTTCCGGTGCCCTCCAACATACCCTTCAGAACAGTTGTTCCAGTACATGAAGGTGCTGGATATGAGACAACTGTACCTAAAAGAAGCACTCAAGCACTGCCGGTAGAACAATAAGGAGAGGTCTTAGCAAAATGTCCGTTCGAGGATTTTCCAGAGCACGAATTATATCATATCCAAAACCCGTGCGACGTTTGCTCAGAGACATCTCTCCTTTATCGCACCGAGAGTGTTCAATATTTTGAAAGCGCGTATTAAGCTCTCAAGGACAAAAACTATTTTCAAGAGTTAAGGACTGGATGTTTCTTGGTGGGAAGGATTTGAGTGGGAAACTCTTTGATGATTTCCGAATGTTTGAATTTGACATTTTGACAACATTTTGATGTGCCATATATTTGTTTTTTATTTTTATAATTATTATTATGTTTCTGATCCTATAAAGTATTTCTGATGTTCATAGAGTTGGGACTTAAGACTCAAATTTTGTGTGATAAACGGCCTGTAAGTAAATAAATAAAAAAATAAAAAAAATAAAACTTTTCTCTATTTAAAAAAAAAATAGTTTTTGCTCTTTCATATTTATGTGCATATTTCGTTAATATTTTTGGCAACTTATGTGTATTCACTTGTTACTATTGCTATATTTATGTAATTTAATCATTTTTATTATGCATTTACCACATATGTACATACGTATTTTTTTTCTTTATATTTTATGTTTAATATATATATGTTGAAGGCAATTTATGTCAACTGATGATAGTAAATATTAGTATTTAACCACTAACCGACTTTTCATGTCTACCGATTTTGTTTGGACTCTTCGTCAGGACACTCACTACACCAGCATGCAAAAACTAATATACACTTTTACCTTTGCCGTCATCGTAGTATACATAGTATTTACAAAAAACTGCGGTGTATACTATGGTGACGGTAAAAGGTGAAAGTGTAATTTAGTATTTGCATGTTTGTGTAGTGAGTGTCCTGACGAAAAGACGGGTACGTCTCGAAACCAGTACACTAAAAAGTCGGTCAGTGGTTCAAAACAAATATTCACTTACGTAAACTAAAATTTTTAGCTACGAAGTTAATGCTTTGAACATAATGCAATGTATGTCGCAATGTATGTCGTTGATGTGAAAAATAAAATAAAATAAAATAAAACAACAGGTTTATTATTTTCTTAATGTTTCAAATGTTTTGATTTAATGGTTGAATGTGATTTTTAAAGTGAACGTAGTTATGCAAAAAGCCACTCCACAATTTTGGAAAAATAAGATTTTGGTGTTATCGGATGCAGGGTCAATGTTCTGCAAGTTTTCATACAAAAAAACTGTTATAATTATTTGAAAATAGTTTACATTTATTTTTATTTTGAAAATAGTTTACATTTATAGATGTATTATATTTTATTTACATTTCATTTTTACTATCTAAAACAGATTCCTTAAAATTAGATATCGTATTCTAAAATGTAAAGTTGGTTTAATATATGTTTATTTTTTAATTTTTCTTCTTAATTCATTTTTATTTTTGCTACTTTTGTGTAAAACACTATTATTATGTTAAACATGTAAGTGTAATAAATAAATCAAATAAACTGTAATTTTAAACAGCTTTTATCAATATAACATTTCTTTTCAACATTGTTTCGTCTGATTGCTTAAGAAATATTTTTTTAAAACTAGTTAAAAGGTGCTAGATTGCAAATCCTACCATGTTACATACGCTTTTCAATAGTATGATTGAACGCATTGCAGATATAATCTACAGTACGTGAACATCGCCAGGGTATAGAGAATTATAGCAAACCAGAATTCTCCACAACCTGTGCACCTTGGTAATGCCTATCCGCCTGTTGCAGGTTATCGTGTCTGTTGTATATTTCGCCGGGTCTGTAGCATCTAGAAGCATATTTACTCCAACCGCTGTGTCGATGCTTCCAGTTACTCTGAGAAGACCGAGAGTCTTGTACACGCAGTAAGCATACCTCTTCACCTTAATATCGTCGATTGTAAAGTCATCATTTTGTAATCTCGCAAGCAGAACCGAGTCAACATTTGACCATGCTTTACAGGTTACTCGGGCAGATGCGATTGCAACGATTTGAGAAGCTGTGAGACTCTGGAAATAAAGCAAAAATCTTAGTGCCAATGTCCAACATATTGATTGTCAAAGAGAAGGAATTATTTGTTTCTTTGGCTATTTTTCTTTTAAACAAAAGTTACATAAATATAAATAGGTGCGAAGGGTTTTTACGGTCACTGATATCAATATGTTTCTTTTTTGGGTGATACCGTGTGTGTTGGATTTGTTTCGTCGTTTCGGCTACCATTGCAGGAGCCATCTCCAGAGTAAACTGAGTGTTTTGTAAAAAAAAAGTATGTGTTTAAGTATAAGTAATTTGTACTATGTCGCAGTCGGCAGTAGGCACATTTCTATTAGTTTTTTTAGTATGAAGTGCTGGGAACCATGTTGAGTTTAATTTAAGCCCGTCGTCTTTGTTTATTTTATTTGAATGTCTGTACACACTGAAACACTTCAATTGCCTCTTTTACGGTACGTTCGTGCACGGTAATTATTGGGTTTATGGAAAAATTTTGGTTCGAAGGCGAAAAAAGTCTGTTGTCTTTAAAGTGCTCCGCTATTGCAGATTTGTCAGGGTGCCCAAGTTTACACGCTCGTTTGTGTTTGTCAATCCTTTTCTTTGCTGTGCGCCCTGTTTGTCCTGTGTACACTTTATCACATCCTATCAACTTAATTTATAAACAGCTTCCATTCCCATGGGATTCTTATCTTAATAAAATAAAAAAATGTATGTGTATTGTAGCAAGGTTGTATTGTGTATGTCTCTTCTTTCTTTGAAATATATTTTTTTTAAAACAATAATATATTCAAATGTTATTGCTTGGCTTGAAACGGGGTATTTACTATTGTAAGTTTCCAATAAAAAATGTAAATAAGATTTAATGTATAATAAATAGATGTATTAGTAATTTGTCAGCCTCATGGTGTAATGGTCAGCGCATTTGCCTAACATACTATTTACATAATAGGCTTACTATTAAATATATTGTTACTTATGCAAAGTATTAGGATAATATTCTCGATAATGGGAAATTACAAATGTTACTATCCCCGAATTAAAATGTACATTTATTTCATATATAATGAATTATAAAATATGCTATGCCGTTTTTATTTTATTTTTTTATAAATAAAACGTATAATACATGCATTTTACAACAGAGATGAAGAACATTTTAGAGAAGATAATATTGAAGTCTAGATCTACAGGGCGTATGACTTGTCATTGGCTGGTTTGAGTGGCCACTTTACACCCTGTAACATTCACCATTCTTCCCATATGTGAACATCTATATTCCTTCAATTGTTTAATCTGTCGATGTTTGTGAAGTTAAAGAGCTGAAACCTTTATTTCAGCGCTGTAGGCGCCTAGACTTTATATTATCTTCTCTTAAATGTTCGTCGGCTTCGTGGTGTAATGGCCAGCGCATTCGCCTACCATACACAGGTCTCGGGCTCGATTCCCGACATGGTTGATATTAAAAATTATTTGAAAGGGTGTTTTTACACTAGAATATTTCATAGTCCCTAGACTGGTACCTGAATTGTAACACTGATCACCCATCTACATGTGACCAAAATGATCAAGATACGCTGCGATTGGTGTACCAATGCAGTGCGTTCTGCACTATTAGGTACGGCAAGGAAATGATAATGATGATGAATAAATAAACACAAAATAATTTTTAAAATATCTTACTTGTCCGACAGCTAAAACACTGGCAAAAACAAATATGATTAGAGAAGTCTTCATCGTGGAATGTTAATTGCAGGAAAATACACATAGCTTTATACTAACCAGCACCTTTTGTGACGCAAAAGGATTTTCTAAGTAGCAAAAATTAATGTGCAAAGTTTGTTTTTGCTCCAATTTTTTAACGTTAATAAATTGTATAAGACTCATAAAATTTTCATGTTCAATACAGGTACGAACTGTAAAGCAAAATATAGGGTGTTTTATAAGCGCAACACTTCTTTTGTTTGCCAACGGTATCCGCCGTATTATTCTGTGTGTCCACCTGCCATCATTTTGATCGAAGACATTGCCTCTATAGCCGGTAAAACATGGATGATGAAAGCGGGTGATAGGAAGGAGTGGAGAAAAGGAACGTTTGGAAGAGGCCGCCATCCAGCAGTGGAATTAACCCCCCTCCCCGGTGGTGTGTAGCTAGTACACATTGCGTCTAATAACTATAATATCTTTATAAATAAAATAAATGTTACTACTACTACTACTACCATCACGCCATTTCCCCGTAGGGGTAGGCAGAGAGAATGGACCGCCACACACGTCTATCCTGGCATACACTCCTAGCCTCTTCCACATTCATACATCTTGTCATACATGCCCTTCGGTTCTGTCTGCTTTTGACATGACCAGACTTAAGATTTTGGTTTATCTGATCATGCCACGTCTTCCTTGGTCGTCCTCGTCTAACGTTGCCGTTCATTTTTGCCATATATACTTGTTTTACCATTCTCTCGTCGTCCATTCGTTCTACGTGACCAAACCATCTCAGAGACCCTTTCTTAATCTTATCAATTATACTTGTCTCAGATTTACACTCTCGCCTGATTTCATCATTCGTAACCCTGTCATACATTAGATTTTCAGTATTCTTCCATTGCACATTTACGTATCGACTGAAATAATTTGTAAATTAATAATAAGTACTCATTAGGCACAAAAAAAGCATTTTATCGGAAATCTGGGATTAATTGCAAATATCATCAAAAGTATACTTACAGTATAGCAATAACACCTAGCGTTACACTTCCACTACATGTTCAGTCACGTAGACCAGTACTAGCTACTTAGTAGCTCTCGGAAAGTTGGCGCGGGTGCACGTTTCGCCCGAGTCGTTAGCGATACCAAATGGTTTTTTCATGTTTTCAGCAGTTAGATTTGAATTATTATCATCTTTGAATTATATTATGGTTAATTTAAGCCATTCACTATAAATATTCTATTTTTCCCTTTTAAAATCTCTTTATTATGTGTATGTAAGATTTTAACTCCTGTATTTTTATTAGTCATGATTTAAATTGATTAGGGGATTTGCGAATTCAGAGAAATTATTATTGTGAAGACACCTCATATGTTCTTTAACACGAATATCAAAATTTCTTGATGTTCTTCTAAAGTAAACTGAAGGACAAAAATTGCATTTTAATTGGCAAACACCTGAATTATTTAATAAACTATTTTTATTTTAATTACTTAACAATAATTTACCAATATTGTTATTTGTATAAAAAGCAAGTTTGATATTATTTGTGTTTACCAATTAATATTAAATTCGTGTCCTTCAGTTTACGTTGAAAGAACATCAAGAAATTTTTATATTCGTGTATATGAGTTGTCTTCACAATATTAATTTATTTGAATTTGCAATCACTTAATCAATTTAAATCATGACTTTAATAAAAATACAAACTGAACGGTTTGAGAAGGTAGGGAGAAATTGCCTCAAGGCAATATGTCCCCCCTCATATGTGTATATATATTTATTTATTTTTATTTATAAAGGAAAAACAACAGTTTTTATATAAAACGACAAAATATAAAAATAGTACATACATCCAGTTAAAGTTTTCACAAATATAATGAGAGAACATGTTACACAGTAAAGAGAAAAATAATATATTATATAAGGCATGAGAAAAAAAAAAGAGCTCTGAAAAAGATAAGAAAATAGAGTGGAGGAGTGGAAGAGAGGGATTTTCATAATAAAGTTGACCAATTCAAAATGTTGATATTATAATAAAATATACATAATTAAAGAAACATAAACTTATTACACACTGACAAATGTTTTATATTGTTTATGTGTATATATTGTGTATATTGTACTACGCAATAAGTCAGTTTGGAATATGGAATAATTGGATGGGGATGTGCAAATGAGACATTGATCAAACAAATAATCATTGCACAAAAAGCTTTAATAAAAATTGTCTTAAGAGTCCCAATCAGAACTAGCTCCCTAGGTATATTCGTAAATCTTAATGTAACATATGTAAAACAAGTTTATGTAAAAACGCTGTTACTGTACGCACACAAACATTATTCTCTAGCTTCCATAACTCCTTCCACAAATACAATAGTTACTAGATACTCCACCCTGATGCTGCAAGAACAACTTAAAATTAATACAACTTTCGGTCAAAAAGGATTGGCCTACTACTCGGTTAAAGTGTACAATCTACTTCAATTGCGTTTTTACATTAATTACGTTTTTATTTTCTTATTATGTTAACTATGTTAAATTACCAATTTAAGGCATGTTTCATTATATTTATTCTAAAAGGTTTTCTTTGGCACAGGACACCCCAGTGAGGAAACATTATGCTGTATTAAAAAAATACAAAAATTGTAAAAGTATAAATTAATAAAAAAAGTAGTCCTACGTTCCAGGTCCCAGTCTAAGATCTATCCTTTATGCGTTTATGATTTATATTATATTTTTTTTTTTTAAGGAATACCCCGCTAAACCTTTATTTTGAGGCTTGTTGGCAGGTGGAATAGAGGGGATATAAAAGGAGGTAATGAAAAATACACCACAACACCCAGACCAATGGAGAAAAAAATCTTTCTTGGTTTTTTTTCTTGCAACTGGCGGGAATCGAGCCTGCGACGCCAGTTTCACAATTAGCCGTCTAGCCAACTGCGTTACGGCGCCTGTGATTAATAGTGTGCTTTTACATTTATAGATTATGCTGACAGGGTATAGGTTTAGCTAATAACCGAGTTGCACAGTTTCAACCCGCGCTAAAATGAAGTGTTTCAGTACAAAAACGCTTTTCAAAATTTTGCGAGAATTCCAATTTTGTATGATTAGTTGATTTCGTGAAACAATGATACAAACTGTGCAGTTTCAAGGCCTTAGGTCTACATTAAACTGCAATGTTACCCCTGAAGTCTCGACCTACCAACCCAGGTGAAAGCACTCCCTCTACATATACGAAACTGTTTTAAAGAACAAATGTTTTTCTACCTGTTTCGCTTAACAGTTCTGGTTCTCCCGATCGGACTTGTTTCTTCCGGTTTACTAACAAGCTAATGAACTAACATACCCTATCGCCGTCAGAATCAGAAAAATTTGATTGAGGGTGACAAACCAACCGACTATATATACTTAAGTTGCTCTGACGGCAATAGGGGCATTGAAAGCAGTAAATGTAAATTCTAAAAATAAAAATACGTGAATCTTTTGTAAACAAAGTTTAAAAAAAAAAAAAAAACATTTTTTTCAGCAAAAAAAAATGTTTTTGCAATGTGCGGATCTGAAAACAGGTCACAAGACCTTTAAAACAGATCGGGGTAAGTGATAGTGGTATCAATGTACTTTCATTAAAAAAACATGTTATTTTCACAGTTTTAAATTTTCTAAGCCACGATTTTAATTTTACTGTTTTCATTGCCCTTTTTGCTGTAAGTTTAGCGATTAGCCGAAAGAAAGACTTGTGTCGGATAAAGTCATTTTTACGCTAAGCGATATTTTAACTACACAGACGCAGCAAGTAGAGCTGGATTCATTATATCTCAATACCGTAAATGTGTCAGGCTCTTTCCCGAAATTATAATGACTAGTGTCTTTCAGTTTCACAAATTCATTATCAATTCTTCAAAAACTGTTAAGGAAAAATTCAATAATAATTTAATAAAAACAACTAATTTGAGGACAGTCTAATTTATTAGAAGGAAAATTTACACTTTTAATAATAACAATAGGGAAATATCACGTTTCTTTTTTATATTTTTAATAACTAAAGGTCTCTGAAATACTGTCCAGTAAAAAAAAAAATCCCAATTATTAGTAGCAGAAAAAATACTTTTGAATTCGTAATTTTGAATTCCCGCAACACGGTGATTCTATTGGCCACGCCCCTAATAAGTCACGATTTATGTTTATATGTTCCTGGCCGTTGAAATTTGTGTAGATAAATACCACAAATCTTGACGTCACAACAACCAAGGCCAAACACGTCGCGTCTTTCTTCAAACGTATTTTTATTGAATTTCTTTTTTACATTTATGTATGAAAACATTTCTCCGCAATATCCATATTGATTTTGAAAATACAATTAATTATTCTGAATCCATTTCACATATTTTTAATGGTATTCGTAGGATTTTACAATATTATATTATAAAACAGTAAAAAGATATAAAAAATCTACGTGCATACGTATAACTGCAGTTTTGTTGAGTTGACGATATATCTGAGAAAGTGTTTCTTGTGCATGCCCGCATCAATGGTATTAGCGTTACACCTTTACGACTACTTGAAACATAAATAAATAACTTTAAGCAAATCACGCATTGTCAGTTGCCTTCTGTACGCCGATGACGCAGTCCTCCTAGCTGACAGCGAAGAGGAACTGCAATCCTTGGCTACAAAGGTTTACGAAGTGTGCAAGGAGAGTGATTTGCTAATGAATGTGCAAAAGTCGAACGTCATGGTCTTTGAAAGAAATGTAACTATGACTGAATGTAAAATTGTAGTAAATGGAGATAGTTTGAAACAGGTCGAAGAATTTGTATATCTGGGTAGTATGTTTACTAGAGATGGAAATATGGACAAGGATATTGAAAGGAGGGTTAGTGCCGGTAACAGAGTTAATGGTGCCTTAAAGTCTGTCGTAGCAAATAAGTGTCTATCGCAAGAGGCTAAATTAGCAGTTCATAATGGAGTTCTGGTACCAACCCTAATGTATATAAGCGAAGCATGGAGTTGGAAAAAAAGGGACGAAAGTAGACTGAATGCTGTTGAAATGCGATCCCTCGGGCGAATGTGCGGAAAAACAATGTATGATAGGTGCCCTAATGTCGAAATTAGAGCAGAATGCAAGGCTGAGTTAAGCATTATCGACAAAATTAATAAAGGTCTTTTGCGATGGTTCGGTCATGTGGAGCGAATGAATGATGAAAGAACGGCTAAAAAGATTTATGATGCGAATGTGTCTGGTTGTAGAAGTCGAGGAAGGCCGAGAAAGACATGGCATGATCAAGTACAACAAATTCTTGAAAGTGGTCATGTGAAAAGTCGGAATAATCGACGTGCGTGCATGAGAAGATGTATGAATGTGAAGGAAACAAAGGAAGTGTGCCAGGACAGAGTGGTGTGGCGTTCTATCCTCTCTGCCTACCCCTCCGGGGAAATGGCGTGATGGTTAGTTAGTTAGTTAGTTAAGCAAATCACTTCAGTTTTAATAATATAAGTATGGGCTTTTTTGTTATATTTTCAGATGGACAAATAGTAAAAGATGGTCTCAGTAATATAAGAAGTTATAATAAATTCATCGAGTGATACAAACAGTATAAAATTAGAAAAATTGTAGACCTTTTAAATTTATTCAAAATTGTAAATTCAATATGGGATTGCCCTGAACTGTTATCTCTCATCAACTGATCCACAAATGTATAATTTATGTTACGTTTTTGTTCTATTATTGTACGTTTTATAATATAAATAATATGGATGCTCATAAATAGAATATAAACTTATATACGTAGTGTCTAAAACTGTAAAAATAAATTTATTCACTTATTTAGTTTTATTCCAATTTTATTTATAAATTTTTACTAGTGACCGGGTTTTGTCGTGACCGACATCGTCAGACTGGTGGAAGACTTAACAAATTTCCATGTTATATACAACTGCAAACAGGCGTTTTAAATCATGATTTTATATCATTATGGATATAAAAGAGTTAAAATTAAAATCATTTTAAGTATATTACCTTATAATTTTAAATAAAAATCAACAATGTTCGAGTAAGTCCGAATGCTTTCAGACTGGCTGACTTCATAAAATTATATATTTTCCACCAGTTTTTATTATATACATTCAAAAAAATACTTATATTCTTATAACTGTTATTACCATATACTTAAATGATTTTAATTTTAATTCTTTTATTTACATAATTATATAAAATCATGATTTACAACCCCTGCTTGCACTTGTTTATAACATAGAAATTTGTTTAGTCTCCCACCAGTCTGACGATTTCGGTCACGACGAAACCCGGTCACTGGTAAAAATTTATAAATAAAAGTGGAATAAAACCATATACGTATTTTTATTATTATGAGTGAATAATTTTTTTTTACGGCATTAATGACATTCAACAACGCGAGACTGCAATCACTGCTGGAATAAAAAAGAGACTCGACACCTCCGTGCCGATGATCTTCGTGCGAGCAAAGTCGATAATAAAATCAATCCTACCAACCGAAGAGGCTGCTGGATGCGACTATGCCTGCATAATGAAGCTGCTGGTCTCAAAAATAACTATGATCAAAGTGGATTTGAGTTATATTGAAGTATTCATCTTCTGCATTTTCCACGTGCTTGCACTGAATAATCCAATCTTCGGGTGTAATACTTGCGAAAGCAGCTCCTGTTAAATATACAATTTCTTTTTAATCTTGGCAACGATTTTTTCCGCAACGCGTCTTTTTAAGCTCCACTTTTTTTCTATAGGATTGTGATTGCAGTGGTATTTTTTTTACAGAAGGAAACAGCCAACAATGATATAATAACATAAAAAAGATACGGTTTAAAGACAGACCAGCGAAGTTTCTAAATAAAAATCATACGTATTAAATTGTTTTCAATATGTATGATTTTTACATTTTTAGACAGCATTTTCAGATTTAACGGCATTAGCATAAATGGACAAATTATAAACAATATCCGATACGCGGATGATACTGTCCTTCCAGCAGATAGTATGGAAAGCCTCCAACTATTATTGGACTAAGTTCACACGGCAAGTTTGAGTAAAGGGCTAGAGATTTTCTATTTAGTTTTTCTACTACTAGGTTTTTCGTATTTTTTATTTTCTTTCTATCTATCCTTGCCTTTGTTGTATACACCATGATTTGGTCTGACACACGTTTTGTATATCCGAATTATGTTTCCAATAATCATGTGTTCATTCTACTATACGACGTTTCTTAGCCATCCAGATGTTTACTAACTGAGATGGATATGTTCTCATCATCACTATAGCAGTATCATCTGCATGGCATGTGATGTTAATGACCTTATCTCCCTTAGTGGATTCACTACTTTTTTTATTTTTAAAAGCGTTTTTTTTATTTACATTTATTCTGCTTGTGTAAGAAAAGGTTTTAGGCGTATATATTGTTGTGCTATATTTAGTAATAAAGGTGTTAAACTTGCTTTGTTTTCTGTCGTTCTCAATATGTGTTATTTTCTAAATGTTAACATTATTTGTGTCCCGAATTGAGCTGTAACTCCCGGGAATGTAATTCAACGTATAATACTTGTAAAATACTTTGTGTCATATGAATTATAAATAAATAAAAAAAGATGAATAATTCCAAAACTATGGTTATTTGGAAAAAGCCACAAACTTTCCCAATGCCCTTAAAACTTGGAGCGCAGTGTATTGAGCAAGTTCATCAATATAAATATTTAGGATGCTGGCTGAATGATAAATGGGATCACTCGCAAGAGATCAAAGTCAGAATAGAGATGGCGCGAGACTGCTTTTTCAGGATGCGTGACCTTCTTTACAGTAGAGACTTTAATTTAGACCTCCAAATGCGCATCGCTTGATGTTACGTCTTTTCAGTACTTTTTTACGGCGTCAAAACGTGGACACTCACCCAAAACACTTTTAATAATATTGAAGCCTTGGATATATGGTACTACAGGAGGAAATTGAAAATCTCCTGGGTGGATAGAGTCTGAAACGATGATGTTCACTGACGGATGGAAAAAGATAAAGAGGTTCTGAAGACCCTCAAGAAAAGAAAACTTGAGTACTTTGGGCATGTGATGAGAGGCGAAAAATATAAAATTTTACAAGTCATTCTACAGGGAAGGATTGAAGGAAGACGTAGTGCAGGTAGAAGGCGCATCTCTTGGCTTGAGAACTTGCATGACTGGTTCCATTGCAGCACTCAGTCCTTGTTCAGGGTCAGCTGTCAACAAAGTTAGAATCGCAACGATGATTTCCTACCTCCGTCGGGGAGAAGAACCATAAGAAGAAGAAGATCAAATTGTGGTACAACAAAAGGGTGTGGTTGTGTGTATTTGTATGAAAGTAGGTGTAGAGGTGTGTTTGTGTATATTTGTGTGGGAGTAAATGTTTAGATGTGTGTAAGCGTGAGCATCATTCAATAGCAAGTGGGAGCTTATCGCAGCCAGAAAGAATGAGTCTTAATTTATTCTTAAATAAATTAAGGGCACTGCTGAATACATCAAAAGATGAAAAAAAAAAAAGCATTATAGTTTGAGCAAGAACGATAGGGGAAAGAGTGTTATGCATAGTTAGTGCAACTGAATCTATACAATCAAAATTTACATCGTATTGCAATTTTAGACGGTTAACTTAGAATACAGGTCCAGATGAATCAATACAAACTTACCTAAACTCCAAACTCTCCAAACTAGCAGGAACATGGCTGACGCCATTTTTATGTATAAAACTTTTGATAAAATGATAGATTGCCCTAAGATTATATCACTTATTAATTTTAGAGTCCCAGTAACGCAGACCAAAAACAAATCTCTTTCTAAAATTTCTAAATGTTCCACTAAATATTTTCTAAATTCATTTGTAAATAGAACTTGCAATATGTGTAATCATAAATTAAATTGTATTGATATTAATAACAAATCTTTTACTTCCTTTAAAATTAAATTTTCAAAATTAATTCATATTACGATGTTGCGCCTTGAATCCGCAGCCTATATTATGCAGGTTATGTGCAGTTCTGTATGTAGGCACTAAAAAAATGTAAACTGTATGATCAACTATAGTTGTTTTATATATTATAATGTGCAAACTGTCTGACCTATATTCAAAAGTAGATATATTTTTAATAATATGTATTACATTTACATTTCTAGTAATATTATAAGTTTTGTATGATAAGTTATTTTATGTTATGTATAATTTTTATGTGACAACATTTACAATTACAATATTATGTGGAAGCCTATAATTAGAATTTATGATATGTATTTATAGTTTAATTGTATCTTATAAATTTATAGATGTCTGTTGGCTTTCCAATGAAATAAAATAAAATAAAAAATAAATACAGATTGGCAGATGGAATAAATATTTATTTCTTGTCACGCAAAAGGGGACATTAAGATTAATTTTGAAGACATAGAGAGTAGGTGTGGCGGCAGTTTTACAACTTTACGACCATGTTCCTCAAGTAATTGATTTTTCGCAAAAAATTGTGGCCCTTTGTTTTTTTAATCAGCTCTTGGAGAAAGTTTAGTCCGTTGTTCCAAAAAAGTCACTCCCTTCCATTCAGGCATTTTTGCATCTCAGATTTATAATTAGCCATCGTTGGGGCTCTATTTGACTGAGTGCAATGATAAGGAGCATTGTCCACAACTACAATAGATACGAAAGGTAAGTTTGGAACTACTTTCTACCGCATCCATTAAAAAAAATTAATTCAGTTCATATTGTCATGATAATCCGATGATTTGGATTTTGACTAAAATATTGATAAAGAATTTTCAACGAATCCATCTGTCGAATCTGCGTAGGCGATTATTCAACGATTACCCGCGGATTTAGAAACCAAAAATCCTTGTTCTTTATCGCCCTGCCAACATATGTATATTTGCGTGATGTGTGAAATGAATTTATGTTTCATCCCAAAAAACAACAGGCCGCTAATCCTCAAACATATTTTCCCACAGGGCCTTACTATTAGATTTCCTTAAACCAGGTATACATTAAGAAATAACTATACCCGGTGTAACTATTTATAACCGATATAAAAAAAAGTTTACGTATGAAAATATTTATTACCTGGAATTACCTGGAATAACCTGGAATCCAGGATAGTGCGTGTTTTTTAAAAAATAAAAATTTTGAAATTTTCGAAAATTTCTTCGACTCTTCCATCTGTGGACGTTTTTGAAGTTAAAGAGCTGAAAACTTTTTTGTTGCGGGTGAGATTCTTTATTGACAATCCTTGAAAGAACTTTATTATAATGATATTATAACTTATAAATATACAGTGTAAGAATATTTTATGTAATTTTTAACTGTTTAATATTTACCAGTCTGAAGATGCCTATTTAGAGGGTACAAGCGATAATTGGTCGAATAAACAAGTAGAAATGTACTAAGTATTTTTAACAAGTAACTCATATACTCGTATAAATATGAGTTATTACATCATCATATAAAAGTTATGTATTTTCTGGTGAAACACCTAAATCAAAATCATACAGATTTTTTTTTTATTAGGTTGTTTCTTCTTCCCCCTTCTTGATTATTCTGGAAATGTTTTTTTCAGAAACACCTGTAATAAAAAAATAATTTTTACTTACATTTTTATGTAATATACTTCTGGGCTCACATTTAACCTAAATACCTGTTATATTTGTTAAAATCAACTTAAGTATGTGCAAGGTTATGAGATTTTTTCGTCTGGAATATCCAAACATATACGACTACTCACTGAACGATGAAATATTATCATCTGTGTCTAGTATACGAGATTTAGGTATTATACTTGAAACTAAACATTCTTTTGCAATTCATATTAAGCATGTTAATTAAAAAATCCTTAAAACTCCTTCGATTTATTAACAGACTTGACTGACTTCTTCAACTGACTTCAAAAATAGTAATACTCATAAAACTCCTTGGATTTATTCACAGAAGCACAACTGACTTCAAAAATAGCAATACTCTTAAAACTCTCTTCTTTTCCCTAGTTCACCCGCACCTTGAATATTCCTCTGTTATCTGGTCTCCATATTATAATGTTCACACCAAAAATATTGAATCAGTTCAACATCGATTTTTAAGAAAGATAGGCTGGAAGTTGGGCTTATCCAGAGACCAATATACGCATAATGAGTTAGAAACTAGCTTAAATATATCTTCTCTTCGAGACCGTCGAAATAAATCAGACCTTCTAGTCCTGTTCACGATTCTCATTTCACTATTTGATGTGCCTGAACTACTGAGCTCAATAAAATTAAATATCCCAACTAGAAACCTCAGACAAAACTTACTCTTTCATACCGATAACCATAGAACTAACTATGGTTTTCATTCCCCTATGCGCAGCATTTTTAGGTCTGCCGACAAACATACCAGTCTTGATTTCTTTGATAACAAGTTGTCTTCTTCAAACGATCACTGAATCAAATTCAATTATAAACACCTTTCTCCCGCTTCCACACCCACCAAGTCTACTATACAGGGTGTTCATTAAACCCTGTCACATCCGAAACCACGATGATCAGTATGAGTAAGAAGACATATTGGCACATTAAAATATTTTTTTAGAATGAAAAAGATTGTTTAAAAAAATATATCAAAAAAAGCAAATGGTTGTTTACTTCTGCGGGGGGGAAGGTAAAGGGAAAAGGGAGGAGTCTGATACTGCGCCGCGCTCCCCTCACTTCTCCCCTGCAGAAATAAGCAACCATTTGTTTTTATAAATATTTTATTTTAAAAAAAAACTTTTTTCTCAATATTTTTTTAAATATGCTTATATGTCTTCTTGCCCATACTGATCATCGTGGTTTCGGATGTGACAGGGTTTAAAGAACACCTGTATACTATTGTGTCTTTCAACTTTCCTTTATAATAATTTTCTTTGTATAAATATGTCCTTAAAAATGCTCATTGGGCGTATATATAAATAAATCAATATTTACCAACAATTATTTAAAAATGCTTAAAATTGACCAGTACTGGGATTCGAACCTAAGACTTGCATGGAAGTTCGCGGCACTACCATCTGCTACGCAAAGGACTAAAATATGTACTTTTCGATATAATATTCTTAAATGGGAATGTTTTTTTAATACTTCTAATATTTCCTTTAAGTGGGGTTATGTTTTTTGAACTGTCATCACTTCATATTTACCTGTCATGATGACAAAACGGCAACGAACTTTTTGCGATGGAAATAAAATCTATTTATTTTTCGTTTGTCTCTTTCACCTTTAGAATCATTTCACGGGCGATACTTCTCAACACTTTCAGCATATTTAAAACTTAATTTTAAATATACCGAAAGGTTTTTGAGATGAATAAGTCACACAGATACCAATATAATATTAAAATTCCTAAATTCCACACAAGTCATGGTCAAAATAGCTTTGTCTTCGAAGGTGTAAAAAATTAAAATAATCTCCCCAATGAACTAAAAACAATGAAAAATAATATATCAATAAATAAACAAGTAAAAATTAAGAATTTTTTTTAACACGTGTAAAAACTGCATGAAATGTTAACTAGTATGAATGTCTTATTATTTAATGTTTTTTTCTTTATATATTCAATGTTTTTTTTCTCTTATACTCGTATATTTAAAATTATATAAACTCTTATAAATAAACAACTACAACAGTGTAAGTCACGCTCCAAGCACAAGAGTTAGTCTCTTTTTTGGAGTGTTACAGTGATAACATTTACTAGATGCATAAAAAGAAATATGTTTAGAATTTTTTTTAAACATGTACCTTTTATGAAATTTATTAATAAAAAAAAATTAAAAAAGATCTTTTTAAACAATTCTCACTCGGAAAACCACGTTTGTAAATAAAGATGGTAGCAAACGGCTTCTGTCACTTTTAGTTCTTCGATTTGCCGCCCCGGGACTTATTTCATGGCGTCAACTCCAGTAGAAGAATTGGTTCAGCCGGACGAATCTCACCCGCATGATAAAGGTTTCAGGTCCTTACTTCACAAAAGTCAGCAGATGGAAGAGTTGACAAAATGTGGATGTTTAAACGAGAGTAGAATGATGAATGTTTATTTATTCATTTATTAACGGACATTGCCCGTTTATACAATTAATAGGGTTTTAATATTACAATAAAAAAATAGTTAAAAAGAAAAGAAGCATTGACAAACATAAGGAACATTAAGACAAGATCTGGACTATTTATTTAGTGCTCGTTTAAATCGCTGTACACTTAAACCTTACACTTAACCAAAAAAGTCCAGATCTTGTCTTGAATTCACAATACGACAGAGACGGGTCATTGGAGAATTAAGGCAATAGTTTTTTCTATGCTGATCGATGAAGAGTACTTCATTGTTTCTAACCTATTTGTCCCAGCAACGATTTTTCAATTTAATTTATTCATATTATATATGTACATTACAAAATGGAATATCTTAATTCATACATTTAGAAATAAGGTCAAATTAGGTATATATAAAAATAACTTTTCTTTAGTAGAATCAATAATAAGATATGGTACAAAGTCGTGGGGACATTCGACTAAAACTAATATTAAAATGATCCAGGGTCTACAGTATTCTAAAGTTAAGCGAATTGTACCTGCAGAGATTTACGAACAAAGAAGTAATAATGATCTCCTGTACAAAACAATCAAAACTCTGCCTGTTCGAGGACTACTGTGGCTTTGCATCATTTTGGAACAATTTAATAGTAATACATTCAAGTTTCCTCTCAAACATAACCATAATACACGCTTCACGTCAAATGATGGCTTGGTAGTACCAAAAGTATGTAATCAATATGGAAATAGAACTCTCAAATATTTGGTACCTAGAATTTTTAATTTATCATCAAAAGAACTTAAATTTAACTCACATTGTAACAAGAGCAAAATAAGAGAGTGGCTACTCGATCAAGAGTTTATATATAAATAGTAGCTTAGGTGTAAATATTTTAATTTTTCATGTATTTAAAAAATAAATTTATATATTATTATTTGTATAAACATGTTTATTCTGATCTTTCCGGCTGTTAATTTTTATCTGTTATTCATTGTTTTTATAAATGTAAATAATATTATTAAGTCAGTATAAATATAATCTTCACCAACAAGTTACAAAAAGTGGCTTGGTGGGATTTTAGTTTTAGTAAAAAATTTAACAAGTGAATTTTTTTTTCAATTGTAAAAATGTATAATTATGCTGTTAAATAAAAAAAACACATAAGTATACATAATATCCAGAGAATAATATGTTAAAAAAGTAAGAGAATCTTGAAACGAAAAACTCCCTCAGAGACGTAAAAAATGACAATTTCTAAAGTAATATTGTTCAACAAAGAGATAGAACATTGATTATGCCATTTGGTATGTCGAACATATATATGGAATCAATATTGGTTCTACGTTTTTGTAGACTAGAAATATTTAACATTGACTCTATATCAGCATAAGAATAATTACCTTAACCTAGAAGAAGCTAAACTATAGTGAACTAAACTTTATACGTCCTGGAGGGCCATGGATGACGATCTTTTGTTTTTTTCTGTGGAACTAAGGGACGCGGGAGTGACGTGGGAGGGGGCCAGAGTACTGGCTAGAAATTAGGTCTCTTGGGTCGCGATTACAAACGATATCTTCATCGGAGCACATCAATAAGAATTTATGTATGAAAAATTTAAGTTTTTTCGTTGGCAACCTGTAATTGAACATATTTAAAAAATAAAATTGTAAACATATGTTATTTTTCATACAGAAAACTTAATTTAAATGTGTTTATGAAATTGAAGATAAATTTCAACTTCCCATTATCACACGGGCCCTAGAGATGTCTAGTTATGTATATTTATGCTCCACTTAGGAGCAGATGTAAAAAAAATGAAAAAATACTATTATTTGGACTGACTGTGAATTAAAGGGTTAATTACTTGACATTTTTAGCATCAATCATTTATTATTATAATTTTATAATTTATTTAACGGGGGACATAAACACTATGTTTTTTTTTTAGCTATGCGAACTTTGAATTGGACGCAAAGCGAGAAAAATTCAATATTTTTATTGAAATATTTTTGATAAAATATAAAGAGTTGTAATGAGAATCATTATTATTATTTGATTTTAATTCTCAGCAAATAATTATTAAAGAAATTCATTTAAATAAATTTTAATGAAATAAACGTTTCATCCTGGCGAGTTTAAGAATATAGAATCTTTCGCGTGAAATAGAACCGGAGTTTCGGACGAGTGTTTTCAACTCGACGGTCTCTCAGGTAAAAATTCTGGTTAATGCTTTAACCTTGACACGAATTGAACTCGGAACCTCAAGGATGGTAGGTGAATGCGCCAACCGCCACACAAATCAACGTTATTATCTAAGCTCGATTTCTCGTTTTAGATTTCCCGGATCAGGATGTGCAACCAATTCAGTCCAAAATTGTCAAATTGAGATACAGAGAAAAGAAAATTAAAACATTCCCTCACATTCATTCAATTATATTTATGAGTACTGTTTGGCTCTCGGGCTGAAAGAATTTTTTTTCCAAAAGTTGGCAATATTGATTGGTAGTGGGGAGTCTCCTGAACACAACGACCACCGCCGACCCTCGTTAGTACCAAAACTTGCCTCGCAGTGTTCGTATCTGTGAAAGATGTCAATAAAAAATCCCGCCAAGTGCGAGGTGCGCGCTGTCATAAGGTTCCTTCTCGCGGAAGGAAAAACTCCGACTGAATTGTAAGGTGATAATTTTCTGAGCTTTATTGTGACTGGCGGTGAAACGTGGGTTCTTCATCTGTTAAAAAATTCAAAACCTCAATTTCAGCCCAAAAAATCATGGCATCTGTGTTTTAGGACCAAAAAGGGATCATTTTAATTGATTTTTTACCTCAGGGGGAGACAATTACTGCAGCATAATACTGTGAGACCGTACAAAAGCTCAAAAGAGCAATTCAAAACAAACGGAGTAGAATGTTGACAAGGGACGTGGTTTTGTTGCACGACAACGCCCGCCCACACACGTCTAACGCCACCAAAGCGCGTTTGAACTCGTTTGGTTAAGACATTTTTATGTGGATTTAGCGCCTTCAGATTTTCATCTTTTCACCTTCCTGAAGACTCACATGGGTGGAAAAAAAATTAACCGATGAGGAGGTGTATCAAGAG
This sequence comes from Micrasema longulum, assembly GCF_059751315.1. NCBI lineage: Eukaryota > Metazoa > Arthropoda > Insecta > Trichoptera > Brachycentridae > Micrasema > Micrasema longulum. The sequence continues at coordinate 22,592 of NW_028278800.1, forward strand.
GTTTTGAAGTTGACGAAGGTGATGGCGGGAGAGTTCTATGAAGAGGGCATCAAAAAACTTGTGCCACGACTTACAACTTGCATGGAACGGGAAAGCGACTACGTGGAAAAATAAGTCATATATATACAAACAATGTATTTTTTTTTAATGTATTTTTTTAAGGACAAAAATTAAGTACTCTTACTTTCTGGATATGCCTCGTATATTCGTTTATTTGAAACGAATAATGATTTATATAATAAAGTAAATAAAACAATTTTGTTTTTAACCAGTTCTTTTTTTCTACTGACCAGTTTCAAAGCTATACAAGTTTCTTTAAGAAGGTATGCTTAACTATTTTTTTTTTTTTTATTTATTAAGGAAAAACAACAGTTGTTATATAAGAATACAAAATACAAAAAAATAGTACATACATCCAGTTAAAGTTTTTCACAAATATAATGAGAGAACATGTTACACAGTAAAGAGAAAAATAATATATTATATAAGACATGAGAAAAAAAAAGAGCTCGTAAGAAGGTTAAGGGGTGAGGAAATAGAGTGGAGGAGTGGAGGAGTGGAGGAGAGGGATTTTCACAATATAGTTGACCAATAAAAAAAAAAGATATTTTAATAAAATAAACATAATTAGAGAAACATAAACTTATTACACACTGGCAAATGTTTTATTTTACAGTGTTTTAATGAATTCTTTTATATTTTATTTTATCAGTCTTCTGCCAATGGAACTAATAAATTGCGTCTTATTGTCCCGAAAGGATGGTGACGTGAGATGGACAGGAATGAACCAAAGTAAATATTGTTTATTATTAATATTTAAAGCATTAACTTTGTGGTCAAACATTTTACTAAATGTTATTAAATATTTGTATAAAACCAATAACCGACTTATCCATGTCTACAAGTTTCAAGACGTTCCCGTCTCTTCGTCAGGACACCAATCAAACCAACATGTAAAACCCACTATACACCTTCACCCTAGTTTTTGCACAAAAATATAAAACCAACACGACATGCATTTTAATAAGCACATACACTGATTAGGACAAAAATGCACTGATTCAATTATTTTTTTATTTTTTTTTGAGAATTAATGAAAAAAGTAGTGGGATGGAGGGAGGGGGTAAGCTTAATAGGTTTAATAGGGTGACCATTACAGTGGAACAATACTGCATGTTGGTTTAATTGGTGTCCTGACGAAGAGACGGGTACGTCTCGAAACTGGTAGACATAGAAATGTCGGTAAGTGGTTTTTAACAAATATTTTATAATATTTAGTCAATATTGTTTATTTGGTTATATATATTTTTTTTCTTATAACTAACCGATTTTTTAATTTCTTAGATTTCCAAGTTGTCTAATTTTATTTTCGACATGAAGAACTTTTAATCTGGTGTCTTTATTGAAATTATGATTATTTTATATCAGATGGTAAGCGAATTCAGAAAAAAAAAAATATATAGGCACCTTAAGTGTATTGTTATGCTGTTGACTTTTAATTGTATCTCCAAATACCAGCCCCGTAATCTCACCCGCATAATTTTTATAGGTTTCATCTCTTTAACTTCACAAACATCAACAGATGAAAGAATTGAAGGAATATAGATGTTCAAATATGGGCAGAACGGTGAATGTTTCACAATGTGTATAGTGGCCATTAAACCAGCCAGTGACAGGTCATAAGCCCTGTGGACGCCTAGACTTATATATTACCTTTTCTAAAATTCTTTTATTCTCTGTTGTAATATGTTGATATTAACAGCTATCTGGGGAGTTGAATCCAGTCCTTGTCTTTAAAAATTTGCAATGTATGACAGGGTTACGAATTATGAAATTAGGCGAGAGTGTAAATCTGAGTCAAGTATAATTGATAAGATTAAGAAAGGGTCTCTGAGATGGTTTGGTCATATAGAACAAATGGACGACGAAAGAATGGTGAAACAAGTATATATGGCGAAAATGAACGGCAACGTGAGACGAGGACGACCAAGGAAGATGTGGCATTTTTATTTTATTTATTTATTATTTAAATACAATATTCCATTTTAGTCATTTTAAAATTATTATTTTTTTTTACAGAACTAACCAAGCCAATTAATTTAGCTTGTCGGTAAAGGATCTTAAGGTAAAGAATCACTAAACCTTCATTTTGTGTGAATCTTGTGTAATAACCATGTTCCAATAAATTTTTGAATTCATCACTTTTTCTTTGTTCTAAAATGATACATAGCCACAGAATTTCTCGAACCGGCGGCGCCTTAATAGATTTATGTAGTACACATTTGTTACTCCTTATTTTGTAAATATCATAAGAGACTATTATTTTAACGATGGAACCCTGTTAACTCTGTATCATTTTTATGTTTGTGATTGTTAAGTGACCCCATGCTTTGATACCATATCTTATCCATATCGTATAGCCTCCACCAAGGAAAAATAAATAATTCTGAGTGTGATCAGATAAACCAAAATCTTAAGTCTGGTCGTGTCAAAAGAAGACAAAACCGAAGGGCATGTATGAATGTGGAAGAAGCTAGGAATGTATGCCAGGATAGACGTGTGTGGCGGTCTATTCTCTCTGCCTACCCCTACGGGGAAATGGCGTGATGGTAGTAGTAGTAGTAGTAGACAAACTCAAAATATTGTTGATAGAGGTTAATAAATAGAAAGCAGATAGCTGCGTAACTGCCGATATGTACAGAAAAATAGATCCATATTATCCGCAGAAGCCGTATTCAGCAATCAAATTTCCCTATTAATAGGTGAATTCTGACATCTATTTGTATGGCTTCTGGATGTGTAAGACAGTGCATGAGAAATCACTCTAGTATAATTATTGAGAACATACAAACTGATCTCTTTCAGTATATTTAGATTATATATACTTCCAGAGATCAGCATAAATAAATCTTTCCCGAGAAAAATTTGACGACGAGATTTGAGGGTGTTGTAATCCATCATCCCTCTGCTATTATCTGCTATTTATTCAACCTTCTTAGAGCAATTTTTTATTTTATGACGCAATGTCCAGAATGTGTGGGATAGATATTCCTGTTTTTTGTAAATCTCTTTGCCTCTAATTAGTTAGGCTTATGCCGTATATTTACATATTTACATTACAATACATAATATTGTTATTTCAGTTCAAAGACAGGTAAAACTTGTAAGTAGATTAAAGAATAGTGAATACCATTTTTTCTTGTCGCATTTAAAAAAAAAAAACATTATTTTGCATGAATTGAGTATCAAAGTTTAAATGGCCTGAAACGTGTGTTGAAAATTATTCAAATTAAAATTCTAAGTAGAATTGACAAGGCAATTTTTTGATAAATGTAAATACGTTTCAAATTCATTGATTATTATTTATTATTCGTCAATAAATTATTTGAAGAAACTATTTTGTAAACAAAAATTAAAGCCGGTTGAAAGAAAATACCAAAACCGTTACCTTAGCACTTTAGAATCACCAGCTTATTGTCTGTCGTACTTCTACCGAGTTTATCTAAAATGTGGTTTTGCATCGAAATGTACCAAGGGCACCTATGCCTCGATTATGAACGCTATCTTCATCTGTATATATCGAGACGGTATACTTAACTTGCAAGGGGTCCGACAGGGTTGTGTTCTCTCGCCTACTTTGTTTAACTTGTACTCTGACTTGGTCTTCAAAGAAGCTCTGATTGGTACAAATCTCAGTGTGAAGGTAAACGGTGTAGGTATCAATAATATTAGGTATGCAGATGACACCGTTTTAATTGCAGATTACATACAAGACCTTCAAGAACTGCTTGATAAGATTAACTCCGTCGGTGAACGTTTTGGTTTAAATATTAATGGAAACAAAACTAAACTTATGGTTTTTAGCCGAGAGAGTCATCTAAATGTAAATCTCCAACTCAAAAATATCAATATTGAGAGAGTGAAACAGTTTAGGTACTTAAACAGTATCATCACAGAAAATCTAGACCCCGACATTAAGATAAACGCAGAATAGAAGCAGCCCGAACAGGATTTAACAAAATGAAAAATCTTCTTTGTGACGATAATATAAACCTTAAGCTGAGACAACGAATGGTCAAATGTTATATATGGTCTGTCTTACTGTACGGTGTAGAGGCGTGAACCCTTGAAGTTAATATTATAAACCGCCTTAAAGCATTTGAAATGTGGATCCACCGTTGAATGTTAAGAATATCTTGGACCGATATGTTAACCAACAATGAAGTATTACGTAGAGCTAATACTAATAGAGAACTATTCACCACTGTTAAGCTCCGTAAGATTTCATATTTTGGCCATGTGTTGAGAGGTGATGAATATGCCATACTTCAGCTTGTCATGAAGGGGAAGATCGAGGGACGTAGAGGGGTCGGAAGAAAACAGCTTTCCGGGCTTCGAAACATCCGAGCATGGACCAGAATTAGAACTGTGGAGGAGCTATTTCGCACCGCTCAGGATAGAAAAGCTTTCTCCCAAGTGATCGTCAACGTCGGGGGGACCCGACATGACACGTGAAGAAGAAGAAGATACTTAACTTCTGTACTATCTGTATCTTACCTCAGTATGTTCTACCTACTTGTCATATCGACATCATATAATCGAAACAAGCCCATCGAATGACCGCAAACAATTAGTCCGCGTTCCTTACGTCATTAACATTTAAAATAGTTCTCATTTATATTTTAAATAGGCTTCTGTAATAAAAAGTGCTCACTTCAAAGCGATTATAATCTCCAATAAATCCTAATTCAAGCAAAAAATGCTCGCTTGAACATGCATTTTGCATGACTTTTGAAAATCACCTAGACGATACTCGTCTGTATGTATTTACCGATTGACTGCAAAGCCGGCTTCTATAACGTCTCGATACATACACTCGGAAAGATAGTAAAAAATATGGAAAAAATGTAATAACTAAATTAAATTTTTAGAGTAGTAACTTTTTGACGCATATAATCTGTGTCTGACGCCTAGATACTCTTATTTGTTAATAGGACAGAACCTAGCGACATTATTTTTGCATCTAGGCGTTCGTTTTATTAAAGTGACAGTTTCGTCGGCATTTAATTCGACTTTAAAACTTACTTATTTCTCTCTGATATTTTTAATGGGCTTTTAAGAAAAAAAGTTCCAACCACAAAACGATTAAAATTTTTAATAAATCATAATTAAAGGAAAAAATGCTCGGTGGAACAAAATTTTTGAAACTTTAAATGCGTAGATAAACGTATTGAGGGGTTCTAGACCCGTCGGTATAAAACGATGTCCTTATATCAAAACTTGATGGGGGGGGGGTATCGGTACTTTACCTTTGTAGTCGATCGGGAGACTTTTATCTTCAACTATGACGTCATACTGAAGCTTTGTTATTTTAGAGCGAAGATATGTGTACCGTAACGTACGTTTCCTCTTAATTCATATCGATGTACCTACCCAAAACTTGAAGGTGGGGGGTCGGTAGTATATCTTAATAATCGCTAGAGGGAATTTATCTTCAACTACACCGTCAAGGTGAAGGTATGACGTCTTTATCTACCCTTCATAATCGAGGCCCTGTACCGAACGGTAGAACAAGCCAACAAGCTAAGTAACAAGCCGGCAGATTACAAATATTATTTGAAGATTCTTTATTTGGAAACTAGTTTTATGAACATTATTTCCGAAGGACTATTTTTCTTTGATAGGATACCAGTGACTTATTATGTATCACATAGGACATGTGGCGTTCGAAGTGGCCGTTTTTGGCATTATTCATTTTAAAAGGAATCGGCTAGTGCTCAGTGTTGACATTTCAATCACAATGGAAATATCTGCTGAATGTCATTATCGTATTCTTAAATAAACTTTTGTAAAAGTATTGTATTAAAATTATAGAATAAACTCATCATTCTGTACTCTTCGACATTTCGAACTCAAAGACAAATTATATGAAGAATAACACTCTTTGAGAATACAGACTACCTGTAATTACATTTTTACTGACATCCACATATTTCACCGTAAATATTATTGTTTTATCAGAGGCCTCTTAATTTTATCTCTTGCTTAACTGTTAACTTTAACTTTTACATACGTCTACACCAACATGTAGATACGTTTAATGAATTATTTATGGTTGTGAATTTTTAGTATTAAATATGAATGTTCATGGAAGCAGAGAGAAAAAAAAAGGAAAGTAGAGTTGGAACTATACCAGGTATTTTACCTTTTATGTACATTTTACTTAGTTTTCTTAATATGTTTTTTTTTTAGTATTTCGTTTTTTCCCCTCTCTTTCGGTATTTATAATAAATAAATGTGAAATCTGTAAATAGTCTTTCTTCTTTAATTTGTTTTTTAAATAAATGAATAAAAGAGCTGAAACCTTTATCATGTGGGTGAGTTTCATTAGGATGAACCAATTCACCTTACATATTTGATGATGTGGAGATATTGCTGTTTGCCGATGACATGAAGATTTTTAAAATAATCAATACTGTAAATGATTGTAATATTCTGCAGCGTAATTTAGATAAAATGTTTCAGTGGTGCTCTGCTAATAAACTGCAATTGAATATTAAAAAGTGCCAGGTAATGAGATTTTTTAGAATAAAAAATCCCATATTATTCGATTATCTGATGGGAAATACTCAATTAATCTCAACTTCTGAGGTGCGCGACTTAGGCGTCATTTTCGACCAAAAATTATCCTTCATTAGTCACATTAACAACATAACTAGTAAATCTCTGAAAATGTTGGGATTCGTGTTACGTGTGACTAATGAATTCAAAAACATAGGCACTTTGAAGTTGATGTATACTTCTTTAGTGAGAAGTCAGTTAGAGTACAACTCGACATTTTGGACTCCTTACTACAATTGTCATCAAAATTCTCTGGAAAGGGTCCAAAAAAAATTCTTAAGATACATAAATTTTAAACTTGGAATTAGTCATGAATTTTTAAATTACGATTTTTTATTAAAAACATTAAATTTGCTTAAACTTAACGATAGAAGAAAAATTATAGACCTGTTAAATTTGTATAAAATTGTGCATTCTATATGGGATTTCCCAGAACTTTTGTCACTCGTCAACTTCAGGGTGCCTGGAAGGATAACTAGGCGGGTGCCACCGTTTTGCAGTGGTAACTCACGCACAGTGTATGATTGTAATGCCGTATCGAGCCGACTTCATGAACTCGGCAATAGTTGTTCCCACATATCGGATATATTTAATGTGGGGTATTGTTCTTATAGAACAAACCTTATAATTTTTTTCAAAGATGAGCAGTAATCATATTTAATGTAGTTACTTCATATATGATTTTCTGTTTTTTTTTTTTATATATATTTTTATTATAAACCTTATTATGTTTAAAATTTGATTTACTTTTTACATTAATTTTTAAAGTTCTCGTATACTTTTTATTTCAAACTTTTGTTTTATTTAAACTTTTTTTTTTTTTTAAATATTATGTTATATAATTTTTAGGCTTGATTATTGTTCCTTAGTTTTGAGTGCAAATATGTAGTTTAAAAAATATCAAACCTTATATGTTTATATTATAAATTTGTAAAAGGCAATTATGCCGTGTATGTTAATAAATAAATAATAAAAAAATATTAATTTTAGAGTCCTCGTACGCAGACCAGAAACCAATCACTTTTTAAAATATCTAAATGTTCCACTAAATCTTTTCAAAATTCATTTGTAAATAGGACCGGCAATATGTGTTATTAGAAATCAAATTGTATTGATATTAATAACATGTTTTTAACTACCTTTAAAAATGAAATTTCCAAAAAAAATTCAAGTGGTGATGTTGCGACTTGAATCCGCAGCCTATATTATTCAGGTTATGTGCAGTTCTGTTTGTGGGCACTTAATAAATGTACACTGTATGGTCAACTATAGTTGTTTTCTATATTATAATGTGCATTTGTATGACCAATATTTAAAAGTAGAAATATTTTTAATAATATCTATTACATTTACGTTTTAAGTAATATTATACGTTGAGTATCATGAATTATTTTATGTTATGTATAATTCTACAATATTTTGAGTTTGCCCAAATTTTTGTAGACAAGGACTGGATTCAACTCTCTGGGGAGCTGTTAACATTAACATATTACAACAGAGATGAAGAACATTTTAAAGAAGGTAATATAAAAGTCAAGGCATCTACAGGGCTTATGACCTGTCATTGGCTGGTTTAAGTGCTCTTTAACTTCACAAACATCAACAGATGAAAGAATTGAAGTAATATAGATGTTCAAATATGGGCAGAATGGTGAATGTTACACAGTGTGTAAAGTGGCCACTTAAACCAGCCAATGACAGGTCATAAGCCCTGTAGATGCCTTGACTTTTATATTACCTTCTTTAAAATGTTCTTCATCTCTGTTGTAATATGTTTATGTATAATTTTTAAGTGACAACATTTACACTTACAATATTATATGGAAGCCTCTAATTGGACTTTATGATATAAATTTAAAATATAATTGTATCTTATAAATTTACAAAATATCTGTTGGCTTTCCAATGAAATAATAAAAAAAAATAAACAAAGTTTAAGACCGGCTAGATTTTTTCTCTCGGGAGTTTTAGAAATGTTCTCTCTCTGTTACAATAAATCAAGATTTTATAACTCCCTAGGGAGGAAATCCAGCCTGTCTACAAACATTTAGAAATAATGAAAATATTGTCAATTCAAGGTTTATTATTTCGTACATTTCTATAAACTTCCCCGTACAATTAAATGCTCTTATTTTTACCGTTTGTATAAAAACATTTTTCATATCAAACTTTCCGTAGCGCTGATTTTCCTCATTCCTAGGATTGATTATTTTTCCGTTTTTCAACTTCAAACTGCTTTGTTTTATTTTTTTTCGATTTGAAATATAAATAAACGTAGTAAAAAAATTAATCGAAAATATTGTCGTTCTTCCTTATGACCGTATGGAAATATGTATTCACAATCAGTAGTAAAAACTATTATTTACTTAAAATATAATTCCGTTATAATTATCCATTTAGACATTTTTTATGAAATATTTTACGTCATCAGTTGATGCGAATTTGCATTGTCATTATTTTGAAAGAACAGACATAAATCAACTGATGGGGAAATATTAATAAATAAGGATATTCAAAAATCCCACACCCTACATCCAAACATCCAAACATCTAAACAAACCACATCCCACATCAAAACAAACCACATCCTTGAAATAGAGAAGGTTCAAATGAGGTTTTTGCGATACTTATATCTTAAAGAAAATAGTAATTATTCATTCTTGTCTTCATCATTATTTCTAGCGGAGATGCTGGATTACAACACCTTCGAATCTCGTCGTCCAATTTTTCTTGGGAACATTTTTATAAGCTGATTTCTGAAAGTATATACAAGGTGGCGCAAAAGTTGTCACCCGATGTTCTTTGGCTGTAATTATTTTTACGAATGAAAAAATTTTGTTCTGTTCTTAAATTGTTTTCATTTTTTTTATATATTTGGGCCCCTGTATTTAGTAGCCTTTCGTGTCATGTACAAGGCTAAGGTACTTGGAAAAAATCGTTTTTGTTTGTCTTGGAAATGGGATGTTCGATCACTGATTTTGGTTTATTACCTTTATGAGTCCAATCACCATTGTTGCAAAGTTCAAGAACAATGGCGCGTGATAACTAATTTTAACTACAGTGTGGATATTTGTTAAGGATATTCCATCTTTCCTGCATTCCGCTTCAAGATTATGGCGTTGCAAACTTAAAAATGGGCACTGAAATAACAGATGTTCGATACTCTGAGAAAAAATATCATCGCATGGACAATAGTCATCATTCCTTAATTTAAACCTATAAATATAACTTCTCATAGCTCCTTTTTGGTAAAAATTACCTACATACTAGGCAACGCCTGAAATTTTTATTTTTTCAATTTCTATACTTCTTCATGAACCAGGTGAAATAATTCAATTAGATGAATCTCACCGGCATAAATAAAGGTTTCAGCTCTTTAACTTTACAAACATCAACAGAAGAAAGAATTGAAGTAATATAGATGTTCAAATATGGGCAGAATGGTGAATGTTACACAGTGTGTAAAGTGGCCACTTAAACCAGCCAATGACAGGTCATAAGCCCTGTAGATGCCTTGACTTCTATATTGCCTTCTTTAAAATGTTCTTCATCTCTGTTGTAATATGTTTAGTTTTTATTTTTTATGTTCGACAAATGCAATAAAATAATCATTTTTCTAGCGAGTCGGGCAGGTTCACAGACATGGATCGATTCTGGTTTTGTCGCTATAAACTGTGTCTCTGTAATCAACTTATTTTATTTTATTACTGACTAAACAATGCATACGACATTAGTATAATAATCACAATTGGTTTTGTTTAGATATTGTTTATCGACTATATTTGAACACAATATCCACAAATAAACCACGAATCGAGTTATGGTCCCGTGGCTAGTGTCTTGGACTCATGGCTCAAAGGTCCGTGGTTCAAATGCCACTCCCACTCTACCGCAACTTGATTCCCATTTTCTAATAGTGATTTATTTAAACTCGTGGTAAATGGCCCTTAAAATTAAATATTTGCGTAAATCATTAGGAACGCAAATACTTCCTTTTTCTTAAATAAAAAGTTTTTATGTATCAATATATATGTTTTAATTACCTAGCTTAATTAAATTTTATTTATGTTATCAAATTATTAACAATTAATGATGTATGTGTAATGTTTTTAATAAATAATTAAATTATTTGAATGGACGAAAATAATAAAGTACGGCCGAACGTAATTCGACATATCCCGACACATCCCGACCGCAGGTTTCGGGTGAGCCGAAATTTCTAAATGTTTGTAGACAGGCTGGATTTCCTCCCCAGGGAGTTATAAAATCTTGATTTATTGTAACAGAGAGAGAACATTTCTAAAACTCCCGAGAGAAAAAATCCAGCCGGTCTTAAACTTTGTTTATTTTTTTTTATTATTTCATTGGAAAGCCAACAGATATTTTGTAAATTTATAAGATACAATTATATTATAAATTTATATCATAAAGTCCAATTAGAGGCTTCCACATAATATTGTATGTGTAAATGTTGTCACATAAAAAATATACATTTATTTATTTATTTATTTATTTTGTTTATTAAGAAAAACAACAGCAATACAAAGAAATATACACAACATAATAAAAAAAACATAAAATAAAGCCAAATCGGTTTTTAACATAAATACAATTATAAAAATCCAGTTCAGTTAAATATAATTTATAGAAGTGCATGTCTGCGAGTTTTTTTTTGTGTGTGAGGATGCGTGTGTAAAAAAGTGGAGTGTGGTTTTGGTAGGTATGTGAATATGTGTGTGATTGTATATGGGTGTGAGGGTAGGTTTAAGGACAGGGTAAGTGTGTATTTGATATGAGTGAATAGAAACAATTAAAAATTATAATGTAAAAATATAAATATATTTTTTTTTTATAACGAAACATAATTTTTTTCAAATAATAGTTTTTTAATTTTGGTTTTAAAAGTGAGTTTACTGTAATTAAATATGTCTATGTTATTGAAAAATAAATTATAATTACGCGTCAAGCGAATCAGAGGAGAGTTCTGAGCATAGTTGGTGCGAACTGTGGGTACATGGAAAAGAGATAGATTCGTGTGACGGGTGCGGTAGCCAGGTACGTTAAGGGCCAACTCAGAAACCAGAACAGGACTATCAAGACGTCCATTAAGAATGTCATGTAAAATACCCATATCTAATAACAAACGACGATCCTCAAGACTAAGTATATTATGTTTATGACAAGAAGTTTTATAGTTAAGGTCCGTAAATCTGGATCTCCAATTGAGATGTCTCAAAAATGTTTTCTGAATATTTTCAAGCCTTATCTTGTGTATGGAATACTGGGGAGACCACACAGAGGAGGCATATTCAAGGAGACTACGAACGTAAGCGAAATAAATTAATTTGATACTACCAATATCATTAAAAACTTGGCAAGTGCGGATAACAAAACCTAAGTTTCTGTGTGCCCGGTTCACTATATTTTCGATGTGGTTTTCATACGTAAGTTTTTTATCTAGAATCACACCAAGATCACGAACACTTTCAACTCGTTGTATAGCTTGATTACTTAAAAAATATTGATGTGAAATAGGTTTGGAGCTACGGGAAAAAGAAATGAGTAAACATTTTGAGACATTTACATTTATGAAATTTTTTTCATAGTAATCTGTTAATCGGTGAAGATCGTCTTGGAGATTATAGCAGTCACTAGTATCTTTAATATTCAAATATATTTTTTTATCGTCAGCATACATCAAGAAATTTGAATTATGGATGACTGCATATATATCATAAAGGTAAGCATTATAGAGCAAAGGACCCAAGTGTGAACCCTGAGGAACTCCCGATGTAATATCTATAAAATTGGATCGAAAACCTCCAAGTACGACAGCTTGGCTCCTGTTGCTTACGTAGGATGATATCCATCGATATACGTCACCTCGTATTCCAAGGTTAAGAATTTTTCTCAGAAGGATGATATGATCCACACGATCGAATGCCTTTTCAAAATCAGTGTAGACCACATCCACCTGTTCACATTTATCCATACAACGAAGTACAAAGTTCGTAAACTCAATTAAGTTAGACGCGGTTGATTTGCCTTTGAGAAAACCGTGCTGATGTGGAGGAATTCCTTTAACAATAATGGGATAAATGCTTTTATAAACAATTTTTTCGAATACCTTACTAAACGTATTAAGAATGGAAATACCCCTGTAGTTGATAATTTTAATTTTAGAACCTTTTTTATGAATAGGTAAAATATGAGCCTCTTTCCATTTGAGAGGGAAATATCCCTGCTTGAGAGAAATATTAAATATTATATTTAAAGGGGAACATAGTGATTTCGCGCATTTTACAATAAAATATGGAGGCACTCCATCACTACCAGCACCCCCGTTAGCATCTAACATGGACAAAAGTTTACAGACCTCATTTTCCATAGCACAAAATAATTCATGATACTCAACGTATAATATTACTTAAAACATAAATGTAATAGATATTATTAAAAATATATCTACTTTTAAATATTGGTCATACAATTGCACATTATAATATAGAAAACAACTATAGTTGACCATACAGTGTAAATTTATTAAGTGCCTACATACAGAACTGCAAATAACCTGCATAATATAGGCTCGTTTTACTGGCCAAAACTAGCAGAAACCGAATCCTTGGTCGGTCACTATCAATCAATCGCTCCCTTGCGACGTAAAAGAATGAATCATTTTTTCAGAAAAAAATTTCCCTAAGGAGGGATATTTTTTTCGGGATAAAAGTAGCTAATGACACTTCTCGGCTCTCCGGCTATACCTATAAAAACGTTTATCAGTTGCTCCGTTGTGACGTTAAGAAAACGCAAACATACAAACAAACACACTATCGTATTTTGATTAAAATAATAGCGGTGTAAAATAGAACTAATATGAAATAATTTTAGAACTAGGCGTTTGCTACGCCATCTATTGTCGAAATGTTTAATTTTTCTTTAATCTTTTCGAATGATTTGTTTTGTCAAACACCATTTTAATAAATTGTCAGAATATTTATTTTAATTATATTTGAATACCATTATAAATGTATAAGCCTGTACGCTAAGAAGCTAACGGGTTTTATTTTGTCGTGATAGAATTTTCTACTGGTAATAGTGTTTCCTGTCAAACTAATTATGACAGTTTTTTTTTGGATTTGTGCTCTGTGACAATAATCAAATTGATAATGCAACGCTTTACACTAACAGTGCTAATAAGCGACGTGATAAAAAAATCTCATAATGGTTGTTTATTGTATTCGTGATCACAATGGAACATCCGTGAACACCTAATATTAAATATCAAAATATTTACGTTTCGCGACGAATATTCCTGCTGCGCAATCACATATTTTAATTTCGCCGGTGTAAATATGGAAAATATTCCAAAACTGCTATTTTTGTTTATTTATTAATAATTTATCATTCTTTTTATTTCATTTGGGCGGCGGTTGGCAAGCCAAATGTCAAGAAAAGCAGTCTACATAGTAATTGTAATTTTATTTTTACTTTTTTGTATGAGATACTTCTTACCATTTTGCAAATGCAATATATTGTTATAAATTTTATAGTAAACGCCGATTTTTTGCCAATTAACTGTATTTATTTACGAGGAAAACAAAAAACAAACCGACACGAGCGTTGACTTATGACTGCGATAACTTAAGCATGTTTATTATTGTTCATTGTGATCGCAAAAATGCTAAGCATGTTTTTAAGCACATAAAAATATATGAAATGGATTTAGAACAACAAAGAGTAGCACATTATTTATTCGGTGTGTATCAGTTAAATTTTAAAATAAAATGCTTTTTTTAAGAATACGGTTTTGAAATTTTACATACTTTTAAAAATACAATTTGTTACATTTCTTGATTTAAATTTTAACAAAAAGGTTTAAAAAAATTTACCAAGCTCTTTAATGTACCATTTTTAATATAATTACAAGTTTTAAACAAATTTGTTTTATACTTACGCACTCACACACGCGCACCCTCTCCCTCATTCATTCCGACAGGCACATGTACCCTTTCCCTCATTCATTCACGCATACACACATTCACATACACATGAATACAAATGTCCCACACATACAATTACGTAAACTCTTTTCTTATATATTATGTTTCATTCGATTTATAGTGGATTTTTTTAACTGGCTCTAGTATTGTTTATATTTTTCTACTTATTTTTTTCATGTAATACCTGTAAAAATCCTAAATAAAATAAAATAATTAATTTAATTTTCTACACCAATATGGATACTGTGGAGAAATGTTTCCATACAAAAATTAAAAAAGAAATTCAATGAAAATTCGTCACTAGAAAAACGCGTCGCGTTTGGCCTTGGTTGCGGTGACGTCAAGATTTGTGATAATTTTCTAAACAAATTTCAATGGCCAGAAACGAATAAACATTAATCGTGATGGATTAGGGGCGTGGCAAATGGAATGCGGCATCCATTCTAGAGCCTCTCATAATTTTACAGGAATTATTATTGAGAATATTATTCCGGCGCCCTCCAACATACCCGTCAGAACATTTGTTCCAATACATGAAGGTGCTGGATATGAGGCAACTGTACCTAAAAAAAGCACGTACACGCTTCTGGTCGAACAATAAGGAGAGGTCTCAGCAAAATGTCCGTACGAGGTTTCCCAGAGCACATTCGTTTTGTCACACCCAAAACCCGTACGACTATTGCTCAGAGACATCTCTTATTTATCGCATCGAGTGTTCAATATTTTGGAAGAGCGTATTAAGCTCTCAAGGACAAAAACTATTTTCAAGAGAGGAGTTAAGGACTGGATTTTGCTAAGTAGGAGGGATTTGAGTAAGAAACTGCTTGGTGATTTTCCAAATATTTGAGTTTACTGTTTACCATATTGATGTGCCATATATACAGGGTGTTCATTAAACCCTGTCAAATCCGAAACCACGATGTAAAATTTTTTTTTCGTACATTTTCAGGAATCTTTGCGGTACAATTAAACGCTCCAATACTTACCGCGCGCAAGAAAACATTCATTGTATCCAATTTCCTGTAGTGCTGAAGTTCCTCGATACTTTCATCCCAAAACGATCTCCACAATCATTTACTTCTCATATAGATGTTTTCATGGTTTTAAGTATTTTTTATTTGCTATAATTTAGCTTTTGCCTCTTTTATTTCATTTTTCTTGACACCAATTTTCAAAGAAATCCAATAAAAATGTATGAACTTGATTGAGGGTATTAGAAAAAACTTTAAAATCTCCATCAAAAACGGAAAATGAGTTATTGTTGCCAAAATAAACTATACATAAAAACCTTCACACCTAAACAATAGCGTAATTCAAAACCGTCTCTAAATCTTGCAAAATAGATTTCAATCATACTACTTGACACCGCAAACTAAGAATTCTCCATCTTAATGGAGAGGTGAAGCATAATTAGACATCTCACAAAATTTTTTTCAAAGTTTTTTGCAAATATCTTAGTAACTCCTTAAATGGAGATTTCTAAGTTTGCTTTTAATAACCTCAATTTGGAGAATAACACCACTGCATATAATGAAATGGTTCCAGTAGAATATCAGCTGTGCTGTTCAGAACCTCTCTTGCGGCCGTAATAAACACTTTCATCTCTTGTTTACATACAAAATACGCGAGATAAAAGTGTTTTCTACGGCCGTACAACCTACTGTGTACCCACATTCGAGTAATTTTTAAAAAAGAACAGAAATATTCCAAACGCTCTCGCGGCCGTAGAAAACCCTTTTATCTTGCGTATTTACATACAAAATAGCGAAAGCGTTTGGAATATTTCTGTTATTTGTACAAATTACTGATGAAATCGTCAGGATATGCGAATATGCTAAAACAACATTTTGATATATTGAGGGTTGAAGTTCAAAACTGTAGCTAATTCACAAATAACTATCGACGTACTTCAAAACATGCTAAGCATTTGAGCAATCACAATGAACAATAAGGAATTCCAGCACAACCTGGAATTAAATTTTAAAAATGTTTTCGTGTACCTACACGTAAATATTTAAATATTTTGGAGTAGGATGAAATATCTCAAAAACGCACGCAAAAATAAATAAAAAAAGTTAAAAATAGTATTAATTTTAAAATCGTAAATAATGACGTCACTCCTTATATCTACGTGTAGTATTTCCGGTTTCCGCTTTAAAGCCCCCGCACCTTGTAAGGAACGTTTTGACCATAGAAAAAAAAAGAGAATAATTTGTTTAACTTGACATTTCAACCAGAGATTATGTCAACTTTCTAGGTTTTTCGAAATCGAAACGTTCGTAAAAACAACCATAACATAGAAATGAGCAAATGGCGATCAACTAAATGAAGTAATCAAAGCAATATTCCATAGATTCTTGTCAGGTCAGTGAAAGTAAGAACGCCAACCGTTTCATGACATCACTACTGAAAAGTGACACACTGATTACAGTCATTTGGAGCGGTATTTTTAAATGTAACTTTAAAAAATCATATATTTGTAAATAACGCACAAAAAAAATATGAAAATATTTTCGCCTAGTTAAATAGTACGCTAATAGAAAATAAATAAATTAGAAAACAGTGGAATTCCTCATTATAAACATGCTTAGGTTATCGCAGTCATAAGTCAACGCGTGTGTAATCTCTAAGTCAACGCATGTGTCGGTTTGTTTTTTATTTTCCTCGATAATAAATACAGTTCATTGGCAAAATATCGGCGTTTACTATAAAAAATAATACAATATATTGCATTTGCAAAATAGTAGGGAGTATCTCATACAAAAAAGGGAAAATTAAATTACAATTACTCTAGCGACTTCTTTTCTTGACATTGACTTGCCAACCGCTGGCTAAATGCAATGAATAGCATGATAAATAATACATAAATAAATAAAAATAGCAGTTTTGGAATATTTTCCATATTTACACCGGTGAAATTTAAATATGTTATTGCGCAGCAGGATTATACGTCGCGAAACGTAAATATTTTGACATTTAATATTAGGTGTTCACGGATATTCCATTGTGATCGCGAATGCGATAAACAACTATGGAGAGAAATTGTTATCACGTCGCTTATAAGCAGGTCGATAGTTATTTGTGATTGAGCTACTGGTGTCATAAATTGATTTATATTGTTACTTAACTAGCTTCACATAGTTAAATATGTTAAAAATCTTTGGCTTTTGAAAAATGAAATTACTGAACGTTTTACTATATTTTTATCAAATTGTTGATTTCGGAGAAAATTTTCTGCACAACAAGATATTATGTGTACTTTTACGCTACACATATTATTTTATTTCATTTGATTACAACCCCTTAAAATAGAATGTCAGGTAGACAAAAGTGAGCATTTTCGACACCACCTTCTATTCGCGTTCAATTAAGAAAAAAAAGCTGCCAAAGATGCTCGGAATATTTGCGCCGTATGTAGACTACATGAATTATTCACTAATTATTTGTTGTAAAATAATGAAGGAAAATACAACAAAAAAAAATTACAACACCAACAAATTAGTCAATAATGTATTCTCCTTCATTATTTTACAACAAATTAGAGAAAGTAAGAATTTTTATTTATTTTTCTAGGGTTTTTTATTTATTTTTCTTGGTAGGACAATGGCAAACGTCTTTTTTAAAAAATTACAGTTTTTTAAATGGTGAGGGTTACTTCCTTTTTTTCAAACGCGTTTGATATCAATAAATCAATTTAGTGGGGTTGATTTCGTGAAGTTTTCGGCGGTCGATAAATACTAGGTATCTGCCGTATAGTAGTTAAATATCTGGCATCCAGACAGATATTGAGTTACTGTCAGGTCGGATAGGCCGGATACCGGATAGTCCTCTTCACCCCCCCCCCTTTCCCCTTCCCCCGTCCAAGACACTTGGATTGACAATGAATTTACCAATTTATTTATTTATTTTTAATATAGCTCAAGCCAAGTACAACAGTTATATGAAGAAACATATGTGCAAGACACTGAACAAAAATAATATAAAACTATGTGGCAATAACAAACAAGGGCAATAAAATTATGGGATTCAAGTATTCATAAACACAATAAACATATAAGACTTCCAGCCAAACCAGGATTTTTTTATTATTTTTCAGGATCTGTCGATTTTTGCTTGAAGGAGGTTAGCAACGTTGTCCACAAAAAATCAATAAAATAAAATATTTATAAATATGTCAGGAGGTAATTTTCAATAACAGTCGAGTTCAAAAATGAGATTTCGATTTTTTTCAGAATATTTTTGTATATTAATTTTCGAGCATCGGTTTAGCTTCAAATGTATCAATATACGTTATATTTGCACATAAATTTTATGTTTTTGAATTGCGAAATTTTAAATTTGGTCAAGTCCTTTACTGTTCTGCTTCGGTATAAAAATTTTAATAGGGTCAAAGCACCAGTAAATGACCACCCCCCAGTAAATAAATGACCATTAGTTAATAAAACACAATATAATAAGAATTGCTACATGCGTCCAGTCAAAAACTTTTAACACTAGAAACTATGACAAAAGCGGTAGGCGGACACATCTTTTGGTAAGCAACAAATCTATCAGTTTTGAACTGTAAGTTGACAAAAGGTAATAGTGCGTCTTCCCGTTATTGTTCTGAGATTGATAGTGTTTTTATAAGGAAAGGTGTGGTAAGTGTTTTATTTGATTCTATTTCTTATGCAATTATTTTAATACATCCATATTTTAATGTGTAAGGGTGTTTTATAATGTTATGACATAACTAAATCTACGTATTATTTTTACTGGGGTAGTAGCGGTCATTCACTGGTGATTCTGCTATTTTTTTTAGAGTAATATTAATTATAATTGTTATACTCGTATTTCAATAAAAAAGTCAAAGTTCTTACAAAAATGAATGTGATTTTTATTGTTTACTTTTATTTTGTACGTTTAAATAATGAAATTTGTACCTTTAATGTGGATTTTACTAAAAGGTGGACCCTTAACAATCATTCATTGGTGCTTTGACTCTACCTAAAAGTAACATTCACTCAAGTTTAACAAAAGTGGACATGACCATTTTTGATGATTACTTCCTGATAAATACGTAAGTGTGAATATTTATATGTACATAAATGAAAAATGTTGGATTTCAAATAATTATTAATCTGTTTAAATTTACAATCAAAGTACGTGAACGTCACCGGGGTACAGACCATTATAACAAACTAGAATCTTCCACAACTTGCGAGTTTTAGTCAGAGCCCAATTCTGATTGCATGTTGCTGTATCCACGCTGAATTTCACGGGATCAGTCGTGGAGAGAAGCATTTTCACTCCAGCTGAAATGTTAATACTGGCATTACTGTTGAGAAGGCCCAAGGAATCGTACATGCAGAAGGCATACGCCTTCAGTTTCAGGTCATTCGGCGTAAAGTCATCAGCTCTGACCCTCTGCACCAAAGCGGGATCCACGCCGGAAGATCTCGCGCAAGCCACGCGAGTTGCGCGGATCTCAGCAGTTTGGGAGACCGTCAGACTCTAAAATCAAACAAAAATTTGACAGACACATCAGTGGCCTTATTCAGTAACTAATTACTTTTGTAAATTCCGCGGCTTGGAGCCAGAAGGCTGACGTTGGGCCCAAGATTTTTTTTTTAAGCCAATCAACAGGCTTAAGTTAGCTCTAATAGATTGGCATTAATGAGTAATACTTAATCTAAACAGTTTGAAAATCTACTTAAATTTACAATATGTATAATTAACAAAAAGTATAAATGGCATAATCTAGGCGGAAATGGCAAGTGTGACATCGCGAGTCAGGAGAGACAGCACCGCTTGCTTCTTAAATGCCTGCCCTTGCTGTAGGAACACATCGACAGTACCGTTTAGTAAGATTTCGTTCACTGTTCTGAGGATCGTTGGCAGAGGGGAAAAGAACCCGATGTTAGTTGTAAAATTTCCCACAGCAAAGACAGGATTGGTACGCAAGTTACGACGAGGTACATTAAGGTTTATCTGAGCAAGGATATCATGGGCATCTATACAGTTACATATTAATTTCTGCAAGAACATCAAACCAGCCAAAATTCTTCTGAATTCTAAACAAAAGATATGAAAGTACTCTAGACGATCATAATCGTTGATTATGAAAGTATTTGATCCGATTCTAAATATTAACGATTTTAAACATTTACGTTGCATCGATTCAATCCGCGTTATATAAATATTATAATTAGGAGACCATAATTATAGAATTAAATTCAAGCAAACGACGAACAAATGATTTATACAATGTATTTGCAATTTTCAGGCTTTTGAATGGCTTAGATATTCGCAAAATAAATCCACAGATTTTGGACGCTTTCTTTAAAATGTGGTCGATGTGATGGTGTTGAATTTATGTTTGTTATCAAAAAGTATCCCAAGATCTTGAATTGTCTCGACGTTCATTAAAATTGTGTTGTCGATTGAATAATTGAAAACGATTTTATCAATTTTTCTTATAAATTTAATAAACATATATTTATTCATATTAAAAATAAGTCGTTTTCATGACACCAAGATAATAAAGAATGTGGGTCATTTTGTAGTTAATGACAGTCATAAATTAACTTTATAATTTTGAATATTTTAAGGTCATTTGCAAATGAAAGATATTTAGATAATTTAATTTTTAAAGTAACATCATTTATAAATATCAGAAATAGTAGAGGTCCGAGGTTGGATCCTTGTTGTATACCAGAGGATACAAAATAAGGAGAGCCTGAAAAACCACTGATAACAACAATCTGAGATCTGTGAGTGAGGTATATTTTAAACCAATTTGATAGTAAGCCATCCACCCTAAATCTCTGAAGTTTTAATAGTATAAGATTATGGCTGACCTTATATATCTACAGAAATCTGTATCTGTTTTAGCTCATTTCAAAGAACTGAAAGTATTATTACATAATTATAAACCATATATGCTGATATTTAGTGAAACATGTGTATCTAAAAAAATAACAAATAATGAAGTTATGTTTTCGAGATGCACGACTTCTGTTGATTCGTTAAGTCAGCATACAAGAGGTGTAATTATCGTAATCCAAAGTTTAAATTCTTTTAGGATAATTTCAAATGAGGTTTTGCAAGAGACAAAACTAAAGATTAAAACAAGAACAGGATGATAATAATGTTGAATTAATGAACATTAACATTTACAAAGCTTGTGACCTGCCATTTGTTGGTTTAAGTAGCCATTTAACAAACTGCATAACCTTCAGCATTCTGCCTTTGTTTGAACATCCTTTTTTATCAATTTTTCCAATTGTTTATATTTATGAAGTTGCTGTTGTTATATGATTATCTGAATAACTCCCTGGGGGGTTAAATCCAGACATTATTAACAAAAGTAATCCAATGTGATTAAACAATTGTGTTTTTTTTTCAATTCCATCACAGAAAATATACCTTCATTTTTTATGGGTGCCAAAACCTATTATATTATTACTAGCTTTTACCCGCGCCTTCGCTCGCGTGTAAAAAAAGTTCAATAATTCGTTTTGTCCTTTAACAATGATATTTTTTTTGATGGAATAATAAATATTTTTCCGGGATGAACAGTAGCCTGAATCGATTGCCGGTCCTTCAACTACCGCTTTGCAAAAAATAAGACCGTATGTTAGTCTATAGTGATGTAGAATCGTTATTCTGTTTCAATATCAATTCATTTTCCTTGAAATAAATTCCCGAAGAAAATAATTTTTCCATCATATATTTTATTGCCCTTTAATAATAAGAAATATTTTTATGTGATTTTATATTTTTTATTTCCTTTTTTAGTTACTATAAAATAAAAAAGTGCTTTCTTATCTTTTACAGAATATTTTCTTTTCTCTTTCTTATATTACACAAAAATATTATACCTGTCTATTTATTATAGGACCAAAAGTTCATAAACATTTCTTGTATACCCACGAACAGGCCATGCCTTTGTGGGATTTTTTTAAAACTATTTTTACTGTTAAAACGTATTTTATAGCTATGTGATTATCCTTTTTTTTTAAATTTTGTTTTACATCTTAACTAAAATAAAAATAATAATAATTATAATGAGATGATTTTCATGACAAAAAGTAGCATGTGACACTTGTAAGCTATTCGGCTATTCCCATATGCAAAATCACGTCGATCGGTGCCTCCGCTGCGGCTTGAAAGAAACACAAACGAACAGAGAAACACGCTTTGGCATTTATGATAGCAAAATAAAATCATTTTCATAGAAAACTAGAAACAACGTCTTACCTGGCCTAAAGCGAAGACGCTCACAAATATCAAGAATATAAAAGCAGACTTCATGTTTAACTATTAATTGAATGAAGTCAAGATACCTTTACACTTGTGTATAATTTATTACCGTGACGTGGGTACCAAAGTATTCTCAATAAGTAAATTCGAGCATAATGTACTTTTTCTATTATTTCTGCTAAATTCGTAAACGATAAAAAACGTATTACCTATAATATTTACGTACGATGAAAAATATTTTTAAATAAAATAAATGACCGTGTAATTTTTTACCACATTTAATATAATAACACTACCAGTTTCAGGTATTCTGAATAACCCATCATCAGGTGTAAATATAAACTAAAACAAAATTTATTTTCTTAACTAAAATATACTTTCTTAAAAATATGTTCTTATCCCTGAAACTTTAATCTCAACTGGATCTATAATGTCATCTGTGGTATTTACAGTTGACTTTTCTTTTTTTTGGGTTTAATAATAACCACTGCACGATTTTATTTTACTTCATTTAAGGTAGAATTGATTCTGGTTTTGCTTTCAAAACCTAGTTTCCGTCACGCCCTTGTGAGGTGTTTATTTAATTGTACGGCGCTGTACGTGTGCTTTTTTGTGATTTTACTTGCAAAAACAGTTTGAATTTGTTGAAATAAATTTCGTATAAAAAAATTACGAAAAACAAATAAAAACTCATTCTTAATTTACATAATAGGCTTACCATTAGATGTATTGTTACTTTTGCAAAATATTAGGATAATATTATCGATAATAGGAAATAACAAATGTTACTATCCCCGTATAAAAAAAGTACATTTATTTCATAAATAATGAATTATAAAATATGCTATGTCGTTTTTATTTTATTTTTTTTATAAATAAAACATATAAAACATGCATATTACAACAGAGATGAAGAACATTTTAGAGAAGATAATATTGAAGTTTAGATCTACAGGGCTTATGTCATTGGCTGGTTTCAGTGGCCACTTTACACACTGTAACATTCACCATTCTTCCCATATTTGAACATCTATATTCCTTCAATTGTTTCATCTGTTGATGTTTGTGAAGTTTTTTTTTTTTTTAAGTTTTATTCATTTAAAAAAATCAGTAACATACATAATCGTATTTTCGTTCCCGCGAAGCCGAAGTTTGTCTACGGGTTACATGAATTTATTTTTTAAAATTTATAAGTAAGTACATAGTTTAATATAAAATGAATAAAATATAAAAACATATATAGTTAAAAATCTGAAACCTTTATTTCAGCCCTGTAGATGCCTAGACTTCTATATTATCTTCTCTTAAATGTTCGTCGGCTTCGTGGTGTAATGGTCAGCGCGTTTGCCTACCATGCGAGAGGTCTCAGGTTTGATTCCCGACATGGTTGATATGAAATATTTATTTAAAAAGAGTGTTTTCCCACCAAAATATTTCATAGTCCCTGGACAGGTACCTGTAGCGTAAGACTGATCATCTTACCTTCATTCAACAAAAATGATTACAATACGCTGCGAATGGTGAACTAATGCAGTGCCCTGTGCATCATTAGGTGCGGAAAGGGAATAATGATGATGAAAATGTTCTTCATCTCTGTTGTAAAATGTTAATATTAACAGCTCCCCAGGGAGTTAAATCCAGTCCTTATCTACAAAAAATGGAATAACTCAAAATATTGTTGCTATTAAGAAATGGATAGTGGAGGTGGGTTGCGCACGGATCGATGAGTGGGTCAAGCCAAATAGGTAAAAAAAAGTGTACTGTTTATGAAATTTGGTCTACAGGTCTTATA
Organism: Micrasema longulum; assembly: GCF_059751315.1. Lineage (NCBI taxonomy): Eukaryota > Metazoa > Arthropoda > Insecta > Trichoptera > Brachycentridae > Micrasema > Micrasema longulum. The sequence goes on from NW_028278800.1 coordinate 47,252, forward strand.
AATTGGTTATCAACAATATTTTGAGTTTGTCCAAATTTTTGTAGACAAGGACTGGATTCAACTCCCTGGGGAGCTGTTAGCATTAACATATTTCAACAGAGATGAAGAACATTTTAGAGAAGGTAATATAGAAGTTTAGGCATCTACAGGGCTTATGACCTGTCATTGGCTGGTTTAAGTGGCCACTTTACACACTTAGTAACATTCACCATTCTGCCCATATTTGAACATCTATATTCCTTCAATTCTTTCATCTATTGATGTCCAGTCCTTGTCTACAAAAATTTGGACCAACTCAAAATATTGTTGATAAATCCACCTGGTCCATGAAGAAGTATAGAAATTTAAAAAAATTATAATTTCAGGCGTTGCCTAGTATGTAGGTGAAATAATTCAATTAGATGAATCTCACCAGCATAAATAAAGGTTTCTTTAGCTTCACAAACATCAAAAAAATTCCAAAAAAAATATTTGATACTATTTTTGACCCTCAACCAGAGCTTGAAGTTTTTGAAAAGGTCATTTTTTTGCGCTAAACCGGCTGTCATTCCGTATTTAAGTAAGAAAATCAGTCCAATTAAATTTTATACTGTTAATCAAACCTTATTAAATGAGCATCAAAGGGCGTGTGAGTTACACTTTGTTTTGTCATAAAGTAGTTTTGTAATAAATGAGCCATTGTTTTCGTCAATATTAGCCAGGCGCTCAACGGAATCAGTTCCACGTAAACTTTTTGCATTTAGGTAGTTTTAAAACATGTTTGAATTCGTTATGTGATTACGTTATATCTTTACTGAAAAAAAAAATATCAACATAAATAATAACACGACACTCTCCGATTCCGCGTTTATATTCCTTAGCCAACAAATTTACTTGTGAAATAGACATTTTTAATACGACAATTATCAATTTTAAAACGTTCTTAAATGCACTGTTTGAAACAAATTATTAATTTCGTAATAAAACTTTCTTTTTCATACAATTCTTTCTCTGTTTTTGATGTGTATTATTATTATTATTATCTTATCTCTTTCTGATATTAATTTATCAAATATTTTTGTGTACCGCATATTATATTATTTTCACATATATACTTACTGTTAACTAATTTTCATTATTTGTTTTTAACAATAATTTGTTGATACCATTTTTTTTTATACTTAAGTATATGAAAATGTATTTATTTTTTTGTTTGAATTCTTTACAAGTTATTTACAATTTGCTTTTTAATTCAATTACTTTTATTATATCCATATAAAATTATTTTTTTCTTTTTTACTATGTAAAGTTTCACTTTTTCTTTTGCATGGCAGTATGCTTCTTATTGTTTCTAAATGTAGACAAAAAAGCATTGTTAATCTTTTAAATTTTTACGCACTATGTTTGTACTTAACTGTATATTTTTTGTAAATGCCCCTTGGGCGTATTGTAAAATTAAATAAAAAAATAAAAAATAAAAATAATTAACAAAATATTCAGACAATTATAAACTTCAAACCTCGGTTAAGGGCCAAAAGTAGTATGGAATATTTTTTACATTCAAAGTGCAACTTTTTAGACCCCTTTCACTTTGATGTCCAAAAAAATAAAAAATTTCATGCATCATCGGCTCACTCTATTTTTTATTATTTTATTTTGTTTATTTTATTCAGAAAACATACAGTCATACATAATAAGTACTAAAAACAACCATTTTTAACATAAAAAGACCAATTAAGTTTTCATAAATTATGCAAAAGATATAAACATTAAATATGACAAAATAAATAAGTAAATAAGAATGTCAAGTGAGAAAAGAATAATTGTTAACATCTGCGTTTTCCATGGAGGTAGTAAATTAAAATAAATAAAAATACCGAATGTACACTCCGAGCCATCCACGCACACATGAACGCACATATAAAACATACACAAACATATACATTACATGCGGCACATATACATAGGGGTAATTATTCTTATTTTGAAATAGAGCAATCTCTTAATCTGTCTTCATTGGAGAGACGTAGAACTGAGATGGACCTTATATGCATTTTCAAAATACTCTTGCAATCAATTTCTTTTCATGTTCCCAACCGTGTCACCAGAAGTCAAAATCTGCTATTTATAAAATCTTCTTAGAGCAACTTTGTTTTTTTGCCCCAATGTCCAGAATGTGTAGATTAGTCAATTCATCACACGACTTGGAATTTTTTGGGATAGATCTTCCGGCTTTTCGTAGATCTCTTCGCGGCTAAACAGTGTGGGATGAAGTTGGATTGGCATGGTTTAGCTCAAAGTTTTAGGTCTTTCGTTTTTTTTTAATATATTGTATACAATTATTGTTTTGCCCTTGTTTGTCTTTGCTAAATAGGTTTATGTTCTTTTTGTTCAGTTTCTTGCATTTATGTTTCTTCATGTAACTATTGTAATTGGCTTAGGCCGTAGATATATAATAAATAAATAAACCGCTTAAGATGCAAATTCATCAACTATCCCAAATATTCTTCCCCATGAAGAAATTTTCTGTACAAATGCAACGTGCAGTTAAAAATGTCTAAATCAATACTGAGTCCATTTTAATTTCTACAGGTACGTCTAATTAATGAATTCGAGGTATAATTGTTTTTACAAGTTGGTACATTAAAAAGGGAATTTAATCTTGTATAGCGAAGAGGACAACGGAAAGCAATATTTTGTAAAAGATACGGCGAATCAACTATATTATTGAGAATTTTGAAAAGAAAAATTAAATCACATGTAAAGCGCCTTTTTTGTAGTGATTCTATATTAAAATTGATTTTACATTTTTACATTTTTACATTTTACATTTTTTTTTTGCACCACAACACACAACAGGCCAGGTGGCCTAATTACAGTGGTGAATTACATCACAGAGCACCCAGGCTTAAGAAAAATCACATTTTAATTTTTGTGTTCTCACCGGGAATCGAACCCGGAACCTTCCGTGCGTGAATCAAGCGTCTTGACCACTACACCACAAAGATCAAAGATCCGCCGTAAGCATTTTCAATGTTGCCAAAACGATATTCCAGGCTCCTTATAAATTTCTTTTGAATGTTTTCAATTTTATTAACATATAAAAAAAAAAAAAAATTTTAGCAAAAATAAAAATAAATAGACATTTATAATGAGTATATACAAATAGACTGAATCTCCGGTTCATCTGTTATTGTTGCAAAGTCAGTAGTACTTACTTCCTATGTACAACCGAATGATGTATTAAGATGACTCTTTTACTACGTGCACATTGGTAAACTTTCTATTGTATTGGTGATTTATCTCCAATTTTTTATAAAACGCTTTTTCTGTTCCTAACAAGTATGAATTATGTGAAAAAAAAATTAACCGATACATATATCAACAACGAAGGAATACCAAAAATCATAACAAATAATTTATTACATTTACGGAGAAATTAAAGTTATTAGATGCAATGTGTACTAGCTACACATAGTAAAAAATAATCAATGCAACAACTTCTTAAGAGACAATATCTACACATCATTTCCGTGTTTTGAGAAGTCGTGTTGTAGAAATGATTCAGCAAAATTTGAACATAGTTAGAGCGAAACTGTGTTGTTAGTAGAAGGGTAACCTTTATTTGACTACTTGATTACCGTGAAACGAATGTTTTTATGCGTGGAAGTCTTTACACCCTTTTTATATTATGTGCTTTTATATTTACAACAAATCATACGATAAAATGCGTCAATGTGACTGAAATTAAAAACCCATTATCGTTTTTACATAACTTAAAGTATAAACTTTGATTCTTACTTTACACTATTCGTTAGTTATTATAAAAAAAGAGCAAGTACCTTTTTATCAGTCAAGTAACATTGTAGAAAACACGAAACCGCAACTTGACGATTTAATTATAATAATTTACGCTAACTATGAATTAGAACAGGTCGAAAAAAGAGCAATTTTTTTAATTAGAATCTTAATTAGAATCTTAATTAGAATCTAATTAGAATCTTCTGGCGAGAGGGTGGTAAATTTGTGGTATTTTTTATGCATGTACGAGTAATTTCACTTTGCTTCATATATATATGGCCACACTGATGATAAATGTCAAATTACGAACAGTTTTGTAATTGACATTTCATAGTGTGGCATTCATATAATGAAGAATAGTCCAGAAACCGCATACGCACATCGATAAAAATACGACTCAACTACTCATAATTAGTAGGTTTACGTTTTGACTCATTAGTTTTTTAAAAAAAATTGCTTTTTTTAGACGTAGCTCAGTACGCAACTCCTGATCGTTAAATTAATCTATCCTTTTAAAGTTCAGAAATACTGCTAGGATCTTAAAGAAACAGGATGCAATCACATTTCATCTGTATTTTGCAAATGAATGTGTATATAACAAATGCATTACTTAAAAATTAAATTATTTTTCCATCTGTCAGATTGTCGAAGAAACAAAATGGAAATTTCGTTAGTGTTGCCAGGGTAGACCTTTTTTCTACCCTACTTTGCTCATTTAATAAAAGAACTAATGAAAATTAGACCTCGGATTAAACAACGCTGTGGGGGACATTTAAACGACATTATCTTTAAAACATTAAATATTATTTAACATGATATAAAAATATTCGTTTTATGTCAAATAAAATTTGTTTTACATTTTAAGTTCAAAGTTCATTAATTCAATTACTATTATTAAATGACCCTTTACTTATCTACTCTGTTGTGTCAATCAATTTTTCCACGTGCACAATAAAATTTTAGAGAAATTAACAGATTACTTTTTTTTACCTTACATTTGTGTTATGATTTTTTTTTCCCATCAAGCAACATAACCCGGCGACTTCACGAATACGCGCGGCGAAAGTAAGTCGGAGTGGGGGAATTATTGGACGCAGTCCGATGTATTCAAATATGATTCACCGCTCCTTCTGAACTATTCTTATTTCTATGTTTCGATGATATAAAACAGTTTGAAAAGAAAAGCCCATATTTGGTCACATATTCAGCAATGAGAAGTATGTCCTTCTCCAACTTATTATGGAAGGAAAGATACATGCACAGACGGAAAAGAGCGTCGTGGCTCAGAAGGTTTAGACAGTAGTTCGGTGTGCCGGATGCAGGAACGCTAATTAGACTGGCCCAAGATCTGGGATCTGACTGGATCATGATGATCGCCAACCTCCGGTAGGATCGGCAAAAGAAGAAGCTCATTTCACATTTCCCATCTTTACAAGAAAAACATGACAAAAAGACTTGACTTGTTAGCTACATATGGTCGATGTAGTATTTATTATCACTGTTAAAATAAAACAGGATATAATTCATTAGTTAATTATGCCTTGGTAAAGAAGTTTATGTAGCTTTGCGAATGATGCTGCCTTTGTTGCGCATTCCGAGGAGTATCTTCAACTGTTAACTGATCGGTTTTCAACAGAGCGCAAAAACTTTTCAATGGAAATAAGCTTAAAAAAACCGTTGTTTTAAGACAAAACTCAGATCAGAGCTCAGAAATTAAATTTGATGGTCAAATACTGTAGTATTGATTAGTAGCACTGATTAGGACAAACATGGCATGTGCTTATTAAAATGCATGTCGTGTTGGTTTTATATTTTTTGCAACAACTATGGTGAAGGTGTATAGTGTGTTTTGCATGTTGGTTTGCATGTTGGTTTAATTGGTGTCCTGACAAAGAGATGGGTACGTCTCGAAACCGGTACACATAGAAAAGTCGGCAAGTGGTTATGTACAAATATTTAATAACATTTAGTAAAATGCTTGACCACAAAGTTAATGCCTTAAATATTAATGATAAAAACAAAAAAATTCAAATAAAGAATTCTTTTTCCAAATGTTATTTTTTTTTTCAAACTCTGCTGTTCTCACCAACAGGGGTACACTTTATTCATGAATGCGATTTTCAAAAATGTATTTAATGTCAGTTAATATTATTTTGGAATGTATTACCAAAAATCCGGTAAAAAGAAATAAATGGGATGAAATTATAAGGAATGTAAGGAAAGAATCGGATTGGAATACATAAAAAGCGAATGTTGTTTTTAAACATTAAAACACAAAAAAACAACATCCTTTCATTTTTTCGTACATGCATTCTCGTCTGGTAGGTCGATGAAAAAAAGATTTATGCTTCTAACTTTTTTTTTTACAGATTCGATTGAAAATGTTAATATCTACGAACACGCGCAGAGCAAAGATCTACATTTTACTGAAAACCGCACGTAAATCGGTTAAGCCGTTTAGGGGGAGTTCGGTGACGTCACACGTACATAAGAATTATATATATAAAGATACAGTTTACATACATATGTTTTACAAACTGTTCAAATTGAGGAAATCAGTGGTATATGAACCTATTTTTGGTATCGTTATGAAAGAAAATACGTTAGTCTATGGTGATGTAACATCGTTATTCTGTTCACAAATCCAAAATATTGCTACAAAATTAAAACGACAAGCAAACCAAACTTTAACCATAGATAAATCAAGTCAATTTTTTGAATTAAAATAATTGATTTTAAGTTGATTCTTTTTGACATTCCACGTTATCGCGTAATAATATTCAAATAATATTGCTTATTGCTGGTATATAGATATTTTTTTTTTATAAGTGTCCAATTTTACTTCTCACCTCTCCGGCTATCCCCATGCGCACATATATATATGTCAATGAGTCGCTCCGTTCAGACGTGAAGGAAATACAAGCAAATAAACAAACACACTTTCGTATTTGTAATATTCGAATGGATGTGTGGATAATGAATCACAAAGTGCTTTAAATAAAATTTTCACAATATTAATAGTGTTTAATAAACGGAAAAAACAAATACGGTTTGGTCATTTTTATCTAATTTGGGTATTGCTTTGGGTCGCAATAATATTCTGAATAAAAATCTTCATAATTTTTTTGAGTATATCCGAATGTTTGCTGACAGGCTGGATTTTTTGCTTAGAGAGTCATTTTGATCTAAATTTGTTGCAACAGAGAGAGAAAATATTTTTGAGAAAATAATATGGAAGTCAAGGGATTTACTGGGTTTACCACCTGTCATTGCCACTCAAAACAGCCAATGACAGGTTATAAGCTCTGTAAATGCCAAGTAAATCTCAAAAATGCTTTTTTACGTCTCTGGCATCATGTTTGATTTCACGTGTTTGGTTTTTCTTTACGTAATTTGACATTTAATCATAAAAACAAACAAACCATCACGCTGTTTCCCCGTAGGGATAGGCAGAGAGGATATAACGCCACATCATTCTGTCTTTGAATACAGACCTCGCTTCCTGTGACGTAAAGCGGACTGTTTTGCTAGTGAATACAATTTGAATAGTGAATATAATTTGAATATGTTTTGCTAGTGAATATAATTTGAACTTTCCCCTTATTGATCCATTTGATTGTAAAAAAATAACATTTAAAATGCGCGTCTTAAAACATTCTTTTTTGTCTTATACTTAGTTTCAATAATAAAGTTTTATTTTATTTCATTAAATTTTATCTCTATTTCTTAATATTTTATATATATTTATATTTTCGATACCTGACACCCTCTTTCCAATATAACACCCACACACCCACCCTCTCACTCACTTACACTCACACAAACACACTAGTATGTATTGTACGTGTATTTAATGTATTTCTGTGGATATCTGTCATTGGTTTTATTCTCTGTATATGTTATTTGTTATATTTGTATTACATGTATTACTGTTGATATCCCCAATAAATAAAATTAAAAATTAAGTTGCAAAAAAATAATTTCATTCTGCTTTGTAAAAGGTTGGAAATATTTGAAGAAAGGAAAGGAACCCGGAAATGGGCCTACATTTGATACGATGAAGGTCTTCTCTCTGGAGCACCAAAACGCCCCCAGATGACCCTTAAGGCCAGTCACCGGCAACGCACATAAAAGCAACAGACTTATCCAAAGACTTCTGGTTGCAAACTAACTGTAGCCACTACTCATACCTACTTAAACTGTAATTATTGAAAAAATTTACGTCATCAATCAAAAACAATAAAGGAGAGTATATATCGTGGTCGGGGAAGTCCTCAGTAAAAGATTTTCACTGACAGGTACACCCGCAATCAAAAACCTAAGGCCCCAGATACGTCCGGTGACTCCTGTTTAGTAAAGGATTAAGGGGTAATTACCCCCAGCTTCCCATAGATTGGAACAAAAAAGGCACAAACATGAGTTCTGCATCTTGACCAGCATGGATCCATTCTTTCCGTATATCTGTTATCTACAGGTGCAGAAAGCCAGAAGGGTACTTCGGTCGAGATCTAGGGGCCCCCAACCAGTTCCACCTTTAAACTCATCCCTCCACAAACGCAGAAAATGCCCTCAAGTTGGTCCTATTTGCCACTAGCTCAGTACACTGAACAGGTCTCGACACATTGCTCAGACTACAAACCATTATGTCCCTCTACGTGTTCAGGAGTGGGCAGTTCCATAGAATATACGGCGCTGTTTGATAATGTACTAGACCCAAATCGAAAAGTTTTGCGCCTAACTCGCCGTGTCCTAATAGCATCAACCATGTGGTTTAAGCAACACGTACCTAACTTCAGGGAAAGACCAGTATGTCCACCCTTCCGTGATCGCAGCGTTCCATCTATTCTCCCAGCTCTCCATCGTCATCATCTTGATTCGTTGAATCAAGGGAGTGGGTTTTTCTCCCTCTCAGAACTGTAAAGTTGTGTCAAAGTAATCCACCACCTCACCTTTTTCTAGTAATTTCATCGTCGTTAACTCTATCATCTCGAGATTTAGAAGTAATTCTCCAGCTAAAACAGGATGGGCGGCAGTGGATACGGTTCTGTAGGCACCTGTCATGGCTAACAGAGACTGCCTTTGCCCACTCAAAGTGGTTTTTTACACATTTTCTGAAGAGGCTCGGTTCACTCACACTGCTGCAGCTCCATTCTTGTCAGCTGTGCTACGTAGGTCTCCCCATAGAAATTACGGACTCCGGCACCCCCAATACCCCAATTTGCTTTGCTTATCCTTCTAACTATTATGAAGCGGGAGCGGGCTTTCGTGAAAACCAATTTTGCGTGTGACATAAACGAATCGTCGTATCCAGCTGTACACGGAGTTGAAGACAGTTGAAGGTTGGAGCGCCATCGATAAAGAATCAAATCATCTGAATAAAAAAAAAATAGATACGATACGCGGCTCTTGGAGCCGGCCATCGGCAATGCCGCTGAAAGAGAAATTAAATTCTGATAATAATATCGTTCGTTGGGTACTTTTTTCTCGCTTATTAAATTAAATTTATAATAATATTTCATAATTAAATTTGTTAGAATTAAATAACATGCGTATGTTTTTTGTATCGCTGTTTATTTTTTATTTCCTCTGTATTGTGCGTCAGAGATTTAAATCGAAATCATATAAAAGTACTGGAATCCCTTCAAATATTATCAGTTTATCTGTAATTTCAATCGATAATATAACTCATCATGAAGTTCGTTTACTTGTTGTTCGTTTTCGCCGGCGTTATTGCTGCGGGTCTGGTAAGAAAAAAACATTCATTTTGTTTATTCATTTGAAGAAAATAACATCCAAGGTGTTGGGACTCATAAACAGAATTTTGAACCTTTAAAATAAATGTTCAAAAATAAACATTTTAGAGAGGGAAATATGAGAGACCGAATGGTGAAAGGCCTAGACTATGGTTAAAACATTCACATTTTCTCAACTCTTCCATATGTTGAATTTTGTCAAATAAGAGTTGTGTTTATTTATTTATTCATATTTTTCTCTTACAAACTATGACTAATAATAAAAATAATGTGACCTCACTGGGTTTACCCGTGCCGAGGACACTATGTAGATGAGATTCTTTTGGCTGGATTATTTCACCTTCTAAGCAACGCCTGAAATATTTTAGAAATTCAATACTTCTTTTATACCAGTTAATTAAATCAAAAACGTTTTGAATATGTCTAAATATTTGTAGACAGTGTAAATGTCACTCCTTAGCTAATTTTTACGATTTTAGTTTAATGTTACACAGTGTGAAAAGAGTAACTCAGCCAATGACAGGTCATAAGCCCTGTAAATTCGTAGACGTTCATATTCACTCAAAAATGATGATGAAATAAATTAAGTAATAACTCCCTAGGGAGTAAAATTCAGTATGTCTACAAACACACTCAAAATATTGTCCATTTTTGTGGCGAAAAATCGCCACTCCCTATTCAAAATAATCGTTTAATTTTTTTTAAATATTGATGGATACTCTTTTTGTCCAATTACCCATTGTATCTATTATTATGGATTACTACTGTGTGTATTTTTTAAGATACAATTATCATTATAATTTCTTTTAAACTTTCTTTATTTCATGGATATGGTTCGACTCCTAAGGGTCTCAAATTATGAAACAGTATTTTAGTATGTACAGACTCGTGCAATGTTCGAATTACAGTGGTATCATTCGGATACCTAGAGTTTCGAAGTACAAATCTAAGCATCCTACGAGATTTATCTACAACACTTGTAATATGGCACTTAAAAGTGAAATTCGCTTCAAAAATAATACCAAATCTTTTAATTTGGTTATTGTGAGGTAAAAGTACAATATTAATAATGTAAGAAAATATTTGTTTTCTTTGGAAAGAGTGTACGAAATAAGGCAGAATTTTGGAATACTAAAAGGCTCATTTGTAAGAAACAAGCCAATCTCAAAAATTACTCAAATCATTTTGAAAAATCCCCAGTACTTCAAATAAAATTGAAAACCTTGACATCATCAGCAAAGAGAATGTAGCGGAAGTTTTTGATGGAGTCGCCAATTTCATTTATAAATAGAAGTGATAGAAGAGGGCCCAGGTTGGATCCTTGAGAAATTCTAGAATTAAATTGTATTCACAAGACATATTTTCCCGTAGGTTATACCTTCGATGTATTTTACCTTCGATGGTTATGTAAATAACTTTACACGAATGGCAAAAATTTGCTACTGAAACAAAATTTATTTCATTTTAAAGTAATATATCGTGATCTACCTTATCAAAGCCTTTTCAATGCCGGTATTTACAATATCTGGACATGAAAATTTGTCCAACGAGTTTTAAATACAGTTTGAAATATCCAAAAGATTTGTTGCATGAGATCTACCTGGTCAAAACCGTGTTGATAATCCGATATGGCTTTATTTACTTGATTATAGATATAGGCGTATGTATGTCTGTAGTTTTGACCTGTATTAGAGTATGATTATCTGTTTTTTTTTTGTGAACTGTTTTGAAAGAGAATTAATACATATTGGCATGTTGATTTTAAATACTGTCTGTATTGACTTATTCTGTAGATTTTGATGTTGATAAAGTATGTATTTTTAAATATATTTTTCTATTTTCAGGGCCTGACATTGACTCAAAACGCCAAGATCTTAGCCGCTAGAGTAGGCTGCGCCCAATCCTCCAAAGTCGACCCCGCTCTGGTTCAAAAAGTTCGCATCGATGACTACTCAGTCGAAGACACCAAATTGAAACTTTACGCCCTTTGCGTGTACCAAGCGCTCGGTCTCCTCAACACGAATACAACCATCAACACGGATGTGGGTCTCACCTGGCTCCAAACAGCTACCGACCCGGCCAAGTACACCGCAGACACCATCACCTGCAACAAGAATAGGGCTATCACAAAGGCACGCAAGTTGTGGAAGATTCTAGTATGCTACAATGGTCTCTACCCGGGAGATATCCACGTCTTGTAATTCGATCTGAAAATTGATAATTTTTACCCAGAATCTATCCAAAGCGGTTAGTATAATAATTTATAAAACACATGAACCCCTTTCTACAGTTTTCAAATAATATGGTCAAAATTTCATTTTAAAACGTCTTAAAACCTAATAATGCGTAATTTTACAATTGTACTAATCATTAATGGAAAGCCTTAAATCGCTGTTACATTTACTAGACGTATAATTATGGTAGTTTAATAATATTTGTTACAATATTATGATAGTCATTTAATATATATGAAAAAATAAGGTACAACAAATAATAAACAATTTAATTCATCCCCCATGTAAAAAGAGGTTCTAGTGTAGTTACGTCATTCAGAATATTCTAATATGAATATATAAATATATGCATATATATGTATTAATACAGCTGTAAAATAAATTATTTATTGTAAATCATAAACACTTTTGTTTTAAAATTCACCGTGTAAAACATTCTCCCAATTTTAGTAGGCCAATTGTGGATTTTGTAACCAGGCGGATTACTGTTCAGGGCCACAATAACAAACGCTACCTTTATCGTCATCTGATATCTGAAGATAACTCTGTTAACTTCCCATAATAATTGGGTCCCGTATGGGAAGGTAATACAGTTATCTTCAATTGTCTGTAAAATAAAACATAACACATTCCTTCACTTTCCCTACAAAAAATGGAATATTCATATAAAATATGTTTTGAAAAAATTTCTAGTTCTGGCTCATGTTCAAGGTTACCTACGAAGATATTCTAATTTTCAAACAAATATTCAAGTTTTTACAATAAACTGAAAATTTTATTTTACTTTGTATACAGTTGTAGATAACCCTGTTAACTTCTTATCGTAATCGGGGCCCAGGGACAGTAAAATCGGCGGTCCCTACGTAAACTATCGAAACAGCATTTTGCGAGGTTTACAGGATAGCAAAAATAAAACTTGTATCTGATTACAAATGAAAATTGTCAAACAAGTATTAATGGTATTTGATTGTTCTATCAAAAGTGAAAAACCACCTTTTGAACCAATATTTCACGTCCACGTTGCCAGGAATCGAACCCAACACCTTAAAGATGGTAATTTAATGCATCAACCACCAAAATACGAGGCAGACTTAATAAGTTAAATAATTACCATAAATAAACAAAAAGGGTTAAATGTTACAGTCCGAGTGTCTGTTGCTAATGAGCAAGACGTCCCTGTGTTAAAAAGTGGAACATGAAAGGAACAAGGAAAATGGAAAAAATAAGAGTTAAAAACATACATAATATGACATCTTAGACCGTGTAACCCCATGTTGTTTTACCCAGTAACGAATATCAACACCATACTTCATAAACGCAGTCATGCAAATGATTATACATGCTTCATTGCGGAAGATGGATTTAATCAAATCTTGACTCTTCCTCAAAGGAGAAAGGTGACAGCAAATCATGTATTGACCACAGTACATAATTGGCTCCTACCTTGCTTATTTCTAAACACATCTCAAACTTCGGGACCTTTATTATTCACTCTTGTATAACAGATTTTGAACTATTTGTAACAGGGGGTTTGAACTGTCAGTATGGTCGCTGTGAGTCACATCTTGCTGGAGGATGTGATTCTTTAAAATGCCGCGAACGCTTAGTTGCATTCCACCGGCAACACTACTGACTAGTCCATCTCGTTAGCGTCCACGTTGCGAACCCCGGGCAATAGAATCACACTCATAACGGTGTGATGACAGCAGATAACGAGAGGTTGAAAGGCGAGTTTCTGGCGCCTCTAAACCAGAACCAACCAGCTAAGGAAAGGTAACCCCGACAGAAAATCCACCAGAAAAGGCAACGGAAAACCACTCTGGTCATCTTTTCCAGGAATCACTTCGGCAAGTACATCAATAAGCAGTTGTCCTGGCTGCGAAATGTAAAATTAGCGCAGGACAGATACATATGCTTTCGCTGTAGTGATCGCTAACGTCGGGGGGACCCGGCAAGGCACTAAAAGAAGAAGAATAACATATTATTAACATTATTGTAGCACTTTTTATTAAAACTGTAAATCCTCTAACTGGAGAAAATATTTCTAAAATTTCGACATTATATTACTCTAGCTTTTTAAATGATTTTCAAAGAGAACAATGTGAAGTCGTTTACTGTGACGAATAGTTCTAGATAATTACTTCGTCATATTTTTTTTACTTTGCTTTGCGCGGGCAACCCCGTTGATTTACGAAATGGAAGCGGTAAGCGTTTCTTCTAGGGAAAACGCAACCAACATGGCGAACAACTGAGTGGGATGTGAGATCGGTCGCGCTGATCAAAGCCGTACAAGGGATCCGAAATCCGGATCCCTTGAACATGTATGTTTATAATATTATTTTTAAAATGCTCTTACTGACCACGTGCAAATTCATAGCAAACTTTGTCGAACCGCTGCAGAATGGAGTATCTAAAGGCATTCTTAGAACATGTCACAGGGTATCAATAAGATCAAAGCAGGGACATGATTTGTATCTGTCTATCAGCCTTTTGACTTATTTTGTCGGAAGCGGGAATACCAAGAGTGGTGGATTGCTGCTCATCTCCATATTGCCTATAATAAAAGTTTCGGTTTTGCGTTTTCAAGTAAATGCATGGAAATATGCCACAACTAAGACAAGCTATTCTTTGTGACAAGTAAAACTATTTTTCAGCCCTTGGATTCTTAAGAATAATCTAGTTTCGTCTGTAAATCAAGAGGGCAGGTGGGGTAGAGGGGTTTGCTTAGGTAGAATGTTTTAATAGTCTCATGCTTTGCTCGGCTCATCTGGTCGGTGGATGGGAAAGTACAGGTGGATGCTTCGCCCCCCGGAATTTCTTCATCATACTACATGGAGACAAATGTTGATAAAACAATGGATAAATTTGCTCAAATTTCTCTTCCTTAAGTAAACATAAAGTTCAATCCACAAAAAAACAAAATGAACTCCTTGGATCACACATAAACTTTTAAAATGTATTCAAAAACGTAATTTGTTGCATCAAAAAGCTAATAAACATCCTTTCAATAATTTTTACAACAAAAATACACAACCTATAAAAATAAATGGAAAATAAATTTCATAAGAATTGTCGAAGAAAAATAATAAAGAGAGCTTATCTATGAAAACAGTAGCTTTAATACGAGTCGTGCGTGGAAAATAGCTAGAGAGATTACTAAAACATCACATAACAAAACATCGTTTTTGCGCGGCAATGACAGGTCCTAAGCCCTGTAGATGCCTAGACTTCTATATTACCTTCTCTAAAATGTTCTTCATCTTTGTTGTAATATGTTCAAAAAATATGTAACTATGCAAACAAATATTCTACTTCCGTTTACTTAGCTGAAAAGATTCTGAAAGAAGCATGAAAATCCTGTTTTCAATTATATATCTTCTACTACACCACTACATAAACAAGATGCTAATAAAACACTTACTGATGAAATAATAAAAACCAATGACTGCATAAAAATAGTAACAAATTTTAAAAAAAGATAAAATCACATCCAAATAAAACATGATGTAGCAAAACCACTAACATATATTTCTAATCTAACTAAAGAAAATACTAATACGAAACTACTATAAAATAAAATATAAACACAATTTATGAAATAATAGAAAAAAATGCCAAAGCTCTATTATTGAAAAAAAATATTTCTCATTAATAATTCATATGGTTTCAGAAAGAGCAAAGGTACGGAAAATGTAATAGCCAAACTAGCCCAAACAATTACTCAACATCTCGACAGTCGTTAAAAATCCATGGCAATATTTTTGGACTAAGCTATGTCTTTCGATACGTTTCCCTTCCAAATCCTCTTAAGCGACTAGGAAATTTAAGTATAGTAGAAAACCTGCACAAATGGTTTGAAACCTATATGACTAACAGACTTCAAAGAGTTAGGGCAAAAGGCAACCTAAGCTGCCCGGCTAATGTTAATTCTGGAGTTCCTCAGGGTAGCACATTGGGACCACTACTGTTCTTGGTATAAATTGATGCCCTCTGTAAGAGAGAGCCCTTGGGTCAGTTCTTTATTTATTTTAAAGAAACAAATAGTCAACAATGATATTGTAATATTTTAAAAAATACAGTTTAAAGCCAGGCCAGCAAAGTTTCTAAATAAGAATCATACATATTATTAAATTGTGTTACAAAAAAAGGGTGTGTTTATGTGTATTTGTATGAGAGTAAGTGTAGATGTGTGTTTATGTGTATTAGTGTAGGAGTAAGTGTTTAGGTGTGTGTAAGTGTGAGCATCATTAAATAGTAAGTGGGATCGTACCGCAGCCAGAAATAAGGAATCTTAATATATTTTTTAAATAAATTAAGGGGCATGTAAAATATATCAATAGATGAAAAAAAAGCATTATAGTTTGAGCAAAAACGATTGAAGAAAGAGTGTTGTGCATAGTTAGTGCTACAGACTGGCAGATGGAACAAATACTTATTTTTTGTCACGCGAAAGGGGACATTCAGATTAATTTTGGAGAGTAGGTTAAAAGAGTCTACTTTATTCTTTAATAATTTATGTAAATAGCATAATTCAGATACAGTGCGTCTATTTTCAAGGCTAAAAAAACCATTTAGTTTGGCAGATTGGCTGTAAGTACAAAACGTTTTATTGTTTTTATAATCTAGGTATTTAAAAAAAATTCGTTGAACCTTTGCCATTGTTTGTGATACAGCTATTGTTTACAATACCTCAAATCGGTAGGAGCACCAAAAAAAGGTAGTACTGTTTTGACTAGGATTAAAAAATTATAAAATAATTATTGACTGACTCTAAACTCATAAAAAAAACTAAGTATATTTGCGTTCGCATAATTTAGCTAAAGCCAGCTAGGCCAACCTTGTGCCAATCACGATTTACGGCTGCACCTGTGCCACAATAAATTCAACTGTAATTGTGTACATTCTTTTTTCGGGCTTTCTCGCATTCTGTTTACAACAATATTCGCATCGTAGATTTTTTTAGCCGGTTGTTTGCTGTCCAATCGCTCTACATGTCCCCAAACCAGGGTCGCACCCCTTTCACGAATTTATCGATAATGCTTGTCTCGGCTGTAAGGACGGATCTCGACATTAGTGCACAATCATCGCTGTGGCCAAATATGAAGAAAAATGCTATCGCTTACAAAAATAAAAATCCACAAATTAAACTCCTTTCTTCACCTACGAGAAGGTTCAGAATAGCACCCTAGGGCTTTAAAATGCGTATTAGCATACTTATTAATGAAAAATCACAAATAAGTCCCTAACGGCATTATTAGTAGTGCAAATGGCCTGAAGCTTAATAAGGAAGTCCAATGGTTGTTTTCATCTTTTTCATTTGTTAACAGACTACCAAACGAATCAATTTTTTTTTTTTATGTAACTGATCATCATGATATCTTTCTTATCACATAATTGATCAGCTATTTTAAACAGCTATTCCTATGACGTTTTAAATTAGATCATTTTTTTAAAAAGTGTTTTCATTAACCTTTTAGTACATTTAAAAAAAAAAAAATTGCTGCACAATTGAATGCTCTAATTTTTAAACACTTTTTTTGTATCTAGATACGCGGTTCTTGGAGCCGGCCGGTGGCAATGCCACTGAAAGAGAAATTAATCAAAAAAATTCAATGAAAAAATGATACTATTCTTTGGGTAGTTTTTTTCTTGCTGATTAGTTATATAATGATTTACTTTGTAAGAATTCCATTGCATAAGTATATTTTTTGTGTTGCGGGGTATTTTTTATTTGATATTGTGCGTCAGAGAGTTATAACGAAATCATATAAAAGTATTGGAATTCCTTCAAATATCATCAGTTGCATCCGTAACTTCAATCGATAATATAATTCATCATGAAGTTCGTTTACTTATTGTTCGTTATGGCCAGCGTTATTGCTGTGGGTCTGGTAAGAAAAAAAACACTTATTTTGTTTATTTATTTAAAGAAAACAACGTCCAAGGTCAAGTTAACAGAATATGTAAACCTTTTGAATGTGTTTACAAATCAGAACCGAGATAAACATTTAAGAGAAGGTAATATGACAGTCTAAGCCTTTCACCATTCGATCTATGTTTAAACATACACATTTTCTCAACTCTTCCATCTGTCGACTTTTGTAAAATAAGAGTTATATTTATGGAGATGAGATTCATCTGGCTGAATTATTTCACCTTTAAAGCAATGCCTGAAATATTTTATTTTTTAATACTACTTTTTATACCAGTAAATTCAATCAAAAATGTCTTGAGCATGTCCAAATGTTTGTGGACAGTCTGAATTTCGCTCCTTTTCTAATTTTTAAGATTTTAATTGAATGTTACACAGTGTGTTAAGTGGCCATTTCAACCAGCTAATGACAAATCAAAAGCCCTGTAAATGCCTATACTTCCATATTCACTCCTCAAAAACGTATTACCCCTCTGTTTTCAATTTCAATTTATTTATTTATTTTATAAACGTTTATGTACATTACAAAATATTTCAATGCAGACACAACAAGAAAAAAATGATACTAAATTTTAAATATACAAAGATGGTAAAATAAAAATACCCAGCAATTATAGAGACAGAATGCTATCCTCTCTGAGCTTTTTTTCACTAACATGAAAGATGTCGATATCCGAAGAGATACGGTTGAGTAAAGACATTGCTCTTCCTACTGGCATTACCACCGGCAGGTTGGTTCTGCAGGCAGGAAGGTAAAACAGCTTAAGCTGTCTATGTCTAAGGTAGTTATTAGGAACATAAAGAAAAATACTCTACATAACACCTATGTTGATCGTAATACCACGAATCAATCGGAAATAATACATAAGCAAGTATACATTTCTTCTTTTCTCCAAACTATTGTAGACGAGCATTCCCGGTATGAAGTCGATATAGATCTTGATAACTCCCTAGGGAGTGAAATCAAGCATGTCTGCAAATATTTGGACATACTCAAAATATAAACTATTTTCAGATGCAAATTAGCAAAACAATTCGTTTTTTATTTATTTTATAAATAATGATGGATATTCTTGTTATCTAATAACCCATTAAATCTTTTACTATGGATAAATATTGTATGTATTTTTAAAGATAACAATTTCGCTTAAATACCTTTTGAACCTTGTCTATTTCATGGATATGGTTCGACTTCCTTAGAAGTCCCAAATTATGGAATAGTATTTTAGTATGCCGCGGACTAGTGTATCATACAATGTGCAAATTGCAGTGATACCTAGAGATGAAATACCTAGAGATTTGAACTACAAATCTAAGCATCGTACTAAATTCATCAACAACACTAGTAATATGGCACTGAAAAGTGAAATTTACTTTAAAAATAATACCACGATCATTGATTTGGTAATTGAGTGGTAAACGTGCGTTATTTGTAAATTATAAGAAAATAAAGATTTTCTTTGGAGAGACGAAATACGAAATAACGCAGCATTTTGGAATGCTTAAAAGTAATCTGGAAAAAACAGACCAATGCCATAAATTACTCAAATCATTTTTATGAATCCCCAGCACCCTTAATAGAATTGAAAATCTTGACATCATCAGCAAAGAGAAGGTATTTAGAATTTTTGATCGAGTCACCATTTTCATTAAATAAATAGAAGGAAAAGAAGAGGACCCAGGTTGGATTCTTGGGGGGCTCCAGAAGTTATATTGTAAACATAAGATATGTGGTTCCCGTAGGTGATATACTTTGATGATGATATGGTTATTTATTTATTTAAATACCTTGCAAGCTTTTACATTTTTTACAAATATGAATATGAAGACAGACATGTATTTTACTCAAAAGTAGCAAAAAATATAAATGAATTAAGAAGAATAAGGAAATAAAAAATACAAAAAACATCTCACATGTTAGTTAAAAATATAAATGGTAGACATAAAGTTCATATATTTAACGCAGAGGAGAGAAAAGAAGTGTAATTATTCCCAGCAGGTGCCTACTTTAAAAGAATCTAAGAAATTGAAGATGATACACAGCGTTTTTGAATTCAAAAGTGAAATATATCAATATCATTTGCGTATTCATTTGCAACGCTTGAATTTTCCTTGTGTAAATTACTTGACATGTTATGTTATGTTAATAACATGACATGAATGCCAAATGGTTGGAAGTAAAACCAAATTAATATTTTTTTGTAATAAATCGTGATCTACCTACTTAAAAGGTTTTTTTGTCAACATCTGGACGTGAAAACATGTCCTACGAATTTTTAATATAGTTTGAAATATTCGAGAGATTTGTTGCGGAAGATCGAGTTGGTCAAAATACGTGTTGGCTTACTGATATGGTTTCATCAACTTCATTATAGATATAGGAGTGTATAATCATCTCGATGAATGTACTTTTGACCTGTATTTGTGTATAATTACCTGTTTTTTTGTGATTTGTTTTGTGAACGAATAAATACAGATTATTAAGTTTGTTTTAAAAATTATCCCCATTGCCTAATTTTGTAGAATTTTGTGTTGATAACGTATTTCTATATATATGTTTCTATCACCAGGGGCTGACACTGACTCAAAACGCCAAGATCTTAGCCGCTAGAGTAGGCTGCGCCCAATCCTCCAAAGTCGACCCCGCTCTGGTTCAAAAAGTTCGCATCGATGACTACTCAGTCGAAGATCCCAAACTGAAACAGTACGCCATCTGCGTGTACGAAACGCTCGGTCTCCTCAATAAGAATTTTACCATCAACACGGATGTGGGTCTCACCTGGCTCCAAACAACTACCGACCCAGTCAAGTACACCGCAGACACCATCACCTGCAACAAGAATAGGGCTCTCACAAAGCAACGCAAGTTGTGGAAGATTCTAGTATGCTACAATGGTCTCTACCCGGGAGATATCCACGTCTTGTAACTCGATCCAAAAAGGATATTTTTGACCCAGAAACTGTCCAAATCAGCCAATATAATAATTTATTAAATACTAGAACCTAATTTGCAAGTACTGTAATAATTGTATTCATGCTGTTTAATAAATTATTTATTGAAAATCATGAACCTTTCATTTAAAAATTCACCGTAAAAAACATTCTCCTCATTCTTTGTATTTAACATTGTGTATTTTGTGATCAAACGGGTACAGCTCAGGGCCCCAATAACAAACGCCACCTTTATCGGTATAGGTATCTGAATTTAACTTTGTTTACTTCCCATTGTAATCGGGTCCCGTATGGGAAGGTAATACAGTTATCTTGTATTGTCTGTAAAATAAAACGTAATTTCAGCATAAAAAATTGAATATTCATATAAAAGATGTTTTGAAACATGTTCCAGGTTATGCTCATGTTCAAGGTAACCAACAAAGATAATTCAAATTTGCTAACAAATATTCGCGTTTTTTGTACGGGAAATTTTCTATTACTTCGTAGACAGTTGTAGATAACCCTGTTAACTTCTTATCGTAATCGGGGCCCAGGGACAGTAAAATCAGCGGTCCCTACGTAAACTATCGAAACAGCATTTTGCGAGGTTTACAGGAATAGCAAAAATAAAGCTTAATATTTTTTAAAGCCATCAGATGCAAATGAAAATTGACAAACAAGTGTTAATGGTATTTTATAGTTCTATCAAAAGTACTATACTCTATAGTCACACTGTTTAGTCGCGAAGAGATCTACGAAAAGCCGGAAGATCTATCTCAAAAAATTCCAAGTCGTGTGATGAATTGACTAATCTACACATTCTGGACATTGGGGCATAAAAACCAAAGTTGCTCTTAGGAGATTTTATAAATAGCAGATTTTGACTTCTGGTGACACGGTTGGGAACATGAAAAGAAATTGCAAAAGTATTTTGAAAATGCATATAAGGTCCATCTCAGTTCTACGTCTCTCCAATGAAGACGGACTAAGAGATTGCTCTATTTCAAAATAAAAATAATTACCCCTTTGTAATCCGAGCAACCATGCCACTTTTCTTAAAAAACGGTGTTGAACAGACTCGATATGGTCAATATGAGTCCTGTAGAATGGAGACCAAATAGGAGAAGCGTATTCTAGATGGGTTCGAACTAGTGAGCAATAAAAAGTTTTGATGGTATTAATATTTTTGAAGTCCGCCGTCTCTATTGATAAAACCGAGAAGTTTGAGAGATTTGTTTACAATATTATCAATGTGTTCACGATAGGAGAGTTTACTTTCTAAAGTAATGCCAAGATCCTTTATTGACGAAACCATTGAAAGGGAAGTATTTTTTAGTTTGTAGTTGAATTGTATAGGTTTTTTTCGTCTCGAGAAAGATATTATTTTACATTTGTCAATGTTAAGTTGAAGACAATTGATGTCGCACCATTTATTAAAATAATTAATATCATGTTGAAAAAGAAGACAATCATTGGGAGATTCAATCAGTTTAAGTACCTTGTTGTCATCAGCAAAAAGCCAGAATTTTGTATTTCTAAAAACATTGATAATATCATTTATAAAAATATTAAATAATAATGAAGCAAGGTGGGCTCCTTGAGGTACTCCAGAAGTAACAGTGATTGGAGAAGACAAGAAATTATTAATTTGAATCAACTGTTTTCTTTCACTTAGGTAAGACCTGAAAAATGATAATAAAGGATCTCTTATACCAATAGCTTGTAATTTAGCCAGGAGAATTGTGTAATTGACTTTACTTTACAATATTTACTTTACAAAAATTATTTATTATTATTTGTAAAAGTTTTCTCTAGTGGGCACTGGTTTTTAAATCAAGGAAGCACTGCAGCAGTTATAATATTGTTTATGGTATGGACTTGGCGTAAATGCACTATTAGTTGATTGACTATGGACTTATTAATTGTCTATGGTTAAGTTAACCAATGAGAAGAAACGTCAGATTGATTTGTTTATTATTAAATTTAACTGTCTAGCGTATATGTATACAATATATATTGTTGTTTTATATTATACTTGCCTATGAAGTTTGCTTTAAGTTCTCAACACTCGTGGGTACACATTAAATTTACTAACGATTTCACTGTTTTTTTTCTAAAAACTGAATGACTTAGGTGAAGCTAACACTCACACTAGTAAAAAGAGCAATTATAATTATATTTGTGTATGTAAAGGTACTTGACACGGTTTATTTTATTAATTATTGTAATAAAAGTTCGGAGGCACTTTTGACAGGTATGTTTTGACAGTAGGAGGAATGACGTTTTTATGATTGATATTGAAACTGCATTTTGCGAGGTTTACAGGATATAAAAATAAAACGTTGATATATTTTAATGAAGCTATCGGGTACAGATGAAAATTGACAAATAAGCGTTGATTGTATTCCATTTTTCTTTCAAACGTGGAAAGCCACCCTTAAAACCAATATATCACGTACGCCTTGCCAGGAATTGAACCTTACACTCCAAACATGGTAAGAGAATGCATCAATTACTAAAAAACGAGGTCGACTTGATAATTACCATAAAAAAAAAACATGTGTATAATTTTACAGTCCGAGGTCTGTTGCTAATGAGTAAGACATATCTGTGTTAGAAGGCGGAACATGAAAGGAACAAGGGAAAAGGAAAGAATGAGAGTTAAAAACGTACATAATATGACATATTAAACTGTTTACCCCATGTTGTTTTACCCAGTTACGAATAGAAATAAAATTATTTATTTATTTGTAAAACACTGTTTATACAATTACAATATATACGCATAAATTATTATTATTAAAAGTCAAATATAATGGTAAGCTGGGCATAATCGCTTATTTTGACGATTCGCCCCTGAAATGTTGTCACTAATGCCATAAATTACTTTAATCATTTTGATAAATCCCCAACACTTTTAATTGATTTGAAAATCTTGACATCATCAGCAAAGAGACGTTAGTTGGAGTTTTCGATCGAGTCACCAGTTTCATCTATGAATAGAACGGAATAAAAAAGGATCCAAGATGGATCCTTGAGGAATTCCAGAATTCGTATTACCAGAAGGTTGCTAGTGAAACCAAATTTATTTTATTTTTAAGTAATATATCGTGATGTACCTTATCAAAAGCCTTTTCAGTTTCGGTATGTACAACATCTGGACGTGAAAAAATGTACAACGAATTTTAAATGTGGTTCGAAATATCCAAAAGATTTCTTGCGTGAGATTTAGTTGGTCAAATTTTGTGTTGGTGATCCAAAATGGCTTTATTTACTTGAATTTAGATATTGGAGTGTATAATTATCTCGACATATGTACCTTTTGAACTGTATTTATCGATGATTATCTGGGTTTTGTTTTTAACGGTTTTGTAAACGAATAAATAAATATTAGGATTAACATATTACAACAGAGATAAAGAACATTCAAGAGAAGGTAATATAGAAGTCAGGGCTAATGACCTGTCAATGGTTGGTTTAAGTGACCACTTTACACACTGTGTAACATTCACCATTCTACACATATATGAACATATTTCTTGAACGTAACATTCTTTAAATTCTTTCATCTGTTGATGTTTGTAAAGTTAAAGAGCTCATCAACAGATGAAAGAATTGAAAGAATATAGATATTCAAATATGGGCAGAATACTGAATGTTACACAGTGTGTAAAGTGGCTACTTAAACCAGCCATTGACAGGTCATAAGCCCTAGACTTCTATATTACCTTCTCTTAAATGTTATTTATCTCTGTTGTATATATTAATATCAATCCAGTTCTTGTCTACAAAAATTTGGACAAACTTAAAATTTTGTTGTTAAATATTAGTATGATGGTTTTTAGTATCATCTCTTTCGCCTTATTTTTTAGAATTTGATGTTTATAAAGAATTTCTAAATATATTTTTTAATTTTTAGGGCCTGACACGGACTCAAAACGCCAAAATCTTAGCCACCCACCCTTAGTGACCTGCGCCCGAGTCTTAAAAGTCGACCCCGCTTTAGTTGAAAAAGTTCGCGACGATGACTACTCAGTCGAAGACCCCAAATTGAAACTTTACGCCCTCTGCGTGTACCAAGCGCTCGGTCTCCTCAACTCGAATGCAACCATCAACACGGATGTGGGTCTCACCTGGCTGCAAGCAAATACCGACCCGGCCAAATACACCGCAGACACCACCACCTGCAACGAGAATAGGGCTATCACAAGGGCACGCAAATTGTGGAAGATTCTAGTATGCTACAATGATCTCTATCCGGGAGATATCCACGTCTTGTAACTCGATCTGAAAATTTATATTCTTCACCCAGATATGGATAAATATCCAAAAAGGTTTATACTCGTATCATATATATCAATACATCGGGCTGTGTCCAATAATTCCTCCACTTAGACACACTTTCACCGCGCGCTTACTTGAAGGCACCGCGTAACATTGCCAGATCGCGAATAATATAACCATAACACAAATGTAAGGTTAAAAAAAAAACAATTTGTTAATTTTTCTAAAATTTTATTGTGCACTCGGAAACATTGATTGACACAACAGAGTAGATAAGTTACATCAATACAGTGCCCTATGATTATTAAATTATTAAAGGGTAATTTAATAAGAGTAATTAAATTAATGAACTTTGAACTTAAAATATAAAACAAATTTAATTTTACATAAAGGGGATATTTTGATATCATGTTAAATAAATGTCCACCACGGCGTTGTTTAATCCGAGGTTCAATTTTCATTATTTTTCTTATTACATGAGCAAAGTAAGGTAAAAAAAATTACTACCATGGCAACACTAACGAAATTCCCATTTTGTTTCTTCGACAATCTGACAGATGGAAAAATAATTTAATTTTTAAGTAATGCATTTGTGACATACACATTCATTTGATAATTACACATGAAATGTGATTGCTTCCTTTTTCGTTAAGATCCTAGCAGTATTTCTACACTTTAAAAGGACACAACACGGCATGGTTAAATTTGAATCAGGAGTTGCGTACTGAGCGACGTCTACAAAGAAACTAATGGGTCAGAACGTAAACCTACTCGTTTATGAGTAGTTAAGTCGCCTTCGTTTTGATGTGCGTATGCGGTTTCTGGACTATTCTCAATTATATGGTTTATATAGTAAATTATCAAACACTAAAACCTCGTTTTGTACAATTTTGAAATAACATGGTCCAAAACTTTATCTTAAAGTGTATTTAAGCACTAATTTAATAATGCTTAAAAACACGATTGTACTAAGAAAGCCCTTAATCCCCATTTTATTTACTAGGCGTATAATTATGATAGTTAAATAATTAGTCAAAATATTTTGATGTCAAATAATATATATTAGAGAAAATAAGGTGGAATAAACAATTATTTTTTTTCAAATCTAGAATTGATTTTTATGTAAGAAAACCAGCATTGTTCGTTCTACACGGTACTCTGTGGAACGTATTCGCCGTGTAAATTGAGGTTCCAGTGTAGTTACGTAATTAAAGATATTCGAATATGTATACATTAAAATATTTATATATGTATTAAAACACCTGTTTAGTAAATTATTTGTTGAAATTTTTTTGTTTTATTAGATTCATCGTGCAAAATATTTTTGTTATTTAAATAGCCGAATTGTGGATTTTGTATCTGTCGCAAAAACAAGCGCTTTCTTCATCGGTACATTCCGAGACGGTACACTTAACTTTCCTACTATCTCTGTATGCTCAACCAACCTGTTGACACGTGTTTTCATTGCTTCATCTCAGACGTCATATCGACACATCCCACGTACAACTGTGTAACTGCCTCATCCACGGTTATACGACTGTTGCATTTTTGAAATCTACACCTTTGAAACTATAATATCAAATATTAAAAAAATAGAATTGAAACACGTTTTTTTAAAACGTATAAATGTTTAACTGCATACTATCTAAAACAAAATCCGAGGAATAACTAAGCATGTGCCAGCTACAGACTAATACGCGCGGGTAATACAGTTCTACCTCGGACAGCGAGAGACAGGCTCCGTCAAAAATTTGAAAAAATTAAAAACACAGATATACTTATCAAAATAATGAAAATGATCTTATATTAACTTTGTGACAGCGATACATAAACAAATATAAGGCCGTATTTAATTACGTTTTTTTGATAAAAGCTTAGTAAGTGAACATTTTAGGGGAAGATATCAAATGAAGTACAGAGTAAAAATATGTAACTGGGCAGATACTCGTGAAACATTTCAATGAATCCCATTGATCAAGCCTGTATCAGTGACTTACAGTGTGTGCGACAAAAGTGTGTTTGTGTGATAAAACATAAACTAGTGATCTCAGAAAGAACATTTGTTTTTTATCTTATAAAATAACTCAATTCAAAGCGTTATGCCAAATTTCACAGCTTTACTACATAAGAATAGCGAAATATCACGAGTTGATTTTTTTAAAAATCTTTAAAACGCTCCCCTGTAAAATTTACTTTTTTCAGTTACACAGTTGTACATAGGATGTGTCGATATGATCAAATTCAACCAATAAGTGTCGCCAAAACTTTACTCAATGTTAAATCAAAATTAGAATTATTTTTTTTTGTATTTTAAAAAGGCTTCTATGATTAAACAGTCCTAACTTTAAGTGTCTGAGACATAAACCCGAATTTTATGTACAAATAATTACCTTTTTTGATAAAAATGTGTTTCGAAACATGTATAATCACAGGTGACCAATGAAGATACTTAAAATTTTGATGAAAATATACACATTTTCCAACAGAAATTTGTATTTTATTTATAGATATCTAAAGATAACTCTATTTACTTTCCGTTTTAATCGGGTCCCGTATGAGAAGGTAATACAGTTATCTTCAATTGTCGATAATATAAAACCATGTTTCCGTATAAAAAATGGAAAATTTATAAAAATGTTTTTTGAAACATATCAAGTTTATGCTCATGTTCAAGGTTACCGACGAAGAAAATTCAATTTTTAAACAGGTTTTTAAGGTTTTTTACAGAAAAACTTATTTTGCTTCGTAGACAGTTATTGTAATCGGGCCCCAGGGACAGTAAAATCGACGGTCCCTACGCGTAACATCGAATCTGTATTTTGCGAGGTTTTCATCCATAAAAACGTTTTTTTTTTAAATGCATAAAACTTAACAGTATGGGTGACACTGAAGTGTAAGCCGTCCCTGTATTAGAAACGGAACATTAAAGGAACAAAGGAAAAGGAAAGAATAAGAGTTAAAAACATATATAATATTACATCTTCGACCGTGTGACCCCATTTTGTTTTACCTAGTAACAAATAAAAACAAAGAACATACGGATTTTGTTCACGAAACATTTGGACACTTGTCATATTTTGATGCTGAGGCCTTATGCTTGACTCATTCGTCTTATGAATTGCATTTGACATGAATAATACAAGAAGTCATATCGTCATTGGAGATACCAATATGAACACCGTACTTCATAAACACGGTCATGCTAATAGTTAAACATGCTTCCTTGCGGAACATGGATTGAATCTAATCTTAGACTACCCCACAAGGGAGAAAAATGAGATCAAGTCATGTATTGACCACATTACATGATTGTTCTTACCTTATTTATTTATTTTATTTATGTAACACTTTATGTACATATACAATTTATATACATATCAGGGCGGGCATATTGCCTTATGGCAATTTCTTCCACCTACCTAAACCGTTCACTTTGAGAAACTTACATGTCATAGACATATTGAATCTTACAATGTTTTACAAAATTAAAAACAACTATTAACAAAATAAATTATACGAACAGAGGAGAGGGGATGAGAAGGAAAGAAGAATGATAAAGGAATAACTAAAATATTTACTAAAAGAAGAAATAAAGTAAGGAAACAAAGATGTCTCTAAAATTAGTTTGTTGATTATTCCACAATCGAGCAGCTACTACTGTGAAAGAGGGGGCAAGAAAATTACAGTGATGAAAGGGTATTAAAAGAGTTCTTTTGTCCCTAGAAAGAACGAAGAGATAATTCGTGTTGTAATAGAGGTTGGAAGAGCTCTCTCAGATAAACAGGCGAGGTGGGATTATTTAAAATATTTTCAAGAAGTAATAGAATGTGAATGTTTCTTCTATGCCTGATACTGAGCCAGTGAAGTTGCGTGCGATATTCGGTTATGTGGTCAAATTTGCGAAGATCAAAGACATAACGTATGCAAACATTCTGCAATCGTTCCAACTTATCAAGTAATTCAGAGTTAGCATCTGGATAACATACATCAGCATAGTCAAAGAGTGGAAGAAGTAAGCTCTGGACTAATGTTTGCTTAACATTAATTGGCAAGGACTTCTGTAATCTTTTAAGAGGGTGCAAACTAGTATAAAGTTTACGACTAACTTCGGAGCCAGGAAGGTAAAGTTTAGTCAAGTAAAGCTAGCTTTGAGTGAGTGGTAGGGCCAAGGTAATTAATCCTTCCCGCTGATCGCGTCAGTATATTTTTCCTGATCTATAGATTTCGAGAAGTTTACAACAAGTGCCTCTTTAACAAATAGCTGCCGCACATCTAGAACTTTAGAATTTTTAAACAATACTTTTGAAGAGTAGCGTATAGGAACTTTTTTCATTGTTCTAAGCACAAGCTTTTGTTGTTTGAAAACTGGATCCAATACGCTAGCCGCGCTACCCCCCCATCCAATAATTCCATAAGTCACTGTAGATTGGAAAAAAACATAAATATACATCAGAATAGTTGTTCCAGTGCATGAGGGTACTGGATGTGAAGCAACATTACCCAAAAGAGGCACTGACACACTTCTGGTCGAACAATAAGGATGGATCACAGCTAAACATTTGTACGAGGTTTTCCCAGGGAACGATTTGACCCAAAACCCGAACGACTTTTGCACAGAGAAACCTCTTTTATATTGCACTGAGGTATGAAATATTTTGGAAGAGCGTGCTAAGCTCTCAAGGATTAAATCTATTGTTAAAAAGTATTTAAGAACTGGATCTTTTCTTATGAGGATGGATTTGAGTGAGAAACTCATTGATGTTTTTTTTAAATATTTGAGTTAGTTTATTTCAATTTTATTTTTTCGTGTAATTTAAATCCTTTTTTAATACAGGTTTTTTTTAAATCTATGGTTTTTAATACGATTTCCTCATTAGTATACTATCGTAGCATCACGCTACTACTTAGTGTACCGGGAAAAGTACTTGCATACATAATACTGCTAAGAGTTCAAGAACTCATTATGCGAGTATTAAGAGAAAAGCAGGCGAGTTTCCTACCCGGTAGGTCATGATCATATACACAACACACGCTGTATTCTACAGGAAAACAAAGAACTGTAGATTACGCAAAACATTCGATAGTCTGCATAGACCTACACTCTGGAATTTTTTTAAATCATCTGGGATGCCTATAAAACTAATCGAACTTATTATTATCACAGATTGGTCTGAGATCACCACCGGAGTTCGCCAAGGTTGCGTCCATGCATCGTTCCTTTTAATAGTCCTTATGGACTTCATCCTTTGGAAGTCAATTCCGCTAGATCGAAGAATATCCATCTCTCCCTTCCAAAAACTCTGCGACCCAGAATATGCCGATGATGCGGTTCTAATAAACGATTCTGTTAGGGGTCTTCAGGCCACTGTAGAAAGCCTAAAAGATACTACGCACGCATGGGTTTAAAAATCAATACAGCTAAAATTCATGCACTGTGTACTTCGTGCATTGATACTCAAAATCCCTAGACTCTGTCAAACCAAATTATCGAAAGGGTCGAGAGTTTGACAAAGTATAAAATAATGTTGAAAAACAATTAAAATAAAACAAAACACCTGTACACAGTATAGAAAATATAGATACATGAAATAAAATCAGCAGAAAATAAGGAAATAATAAAGAAAAATTAAATAAGAAATTACAACATTGGTATGCAGCAAATTAACAATAAATCAAAAAGTATTAAAGTAACAAAGGCGATGGGTGTATCATAGCATAAACAGTAAAACAAGTATAACACTTAGTACATTAATATAAATTAGAAAAGAAGTGATTGAAAAGTTATGATTTTAATTGGTATAAAGATAAATTAAATAAATCCAAGTTTCCATGTTTGTTTACTAACATGTGGGACCGTGGAATAGGTGAGTATTTGGTATAGTTTGAGCTATGCAAATCAACAGCCAAAAAAGTATTTTGACCCGTCCCACGCTGTCTCACATAAAAATTCACACAATTTAAAAGTTCGAGACTGTCCAGAACATTATTTAATAACTTGAAAAGCAGCACTAAATCTGAAATTTCCTTCTATCACTAATACATATTAATTTTAACTGCTTCATTAAACATTTATGGTTAAGCTCTTTAATTGGAATGTTTAATTTGAAATTCATAAATCTTAAGAACTTGTGTTGGACCTTTTCCACACTGTTTATATGCGTAACATAATGAGGAGACAAAACTGAGGACCCATATTCTAACTGGCTTCTTACTAGGGTCGTGCACAATATTTTCAATGCATCAACAGGCTTAAACTCTCTGTTTGGGTTTTCCTTCCCTTAGCAGGTTTAGTTTCAAAATTGTCACCAAAGACTGGCCATTGCCCTCTCTCCATCGGCTGTGACCCATGCAGATCACATTTCCAGGGTCCACAACGCAGACGCCAGAGAGCAGGACTTGATGATACGTTTAATGATATTATGCAACGTGGCGTTTCTCGGCATTAATTGACACCATCCAGCAGAACAGGTATCCGCGGAACCCTACCAACCTTTCGAACTCCTGAAAAGAGATGAAGCACAGCTTTTAAAATTCGCGAATTGGAAGACGGTGGCTGAAGACAGGCAGAGTTTGAGGCATAGGTTGAAGGCGGGAGCGCGATCGATGAAGAATAATATTATCTGAATAAAAAAAAAAAAACAAAAAAGATCTAGGTACGCGGCTCGCAGCAATACCACGGAAAGGAAATGAATTATAATAATGATATTGTTCGTCGGGTAGTTTTTTTCTTACTAATTGGTTATAAATTAATTTAGTTTGTTAGAATTTAATAACATAAGTATCTTTTTTGCATTACTGGGTACTTTTTATCTGATATTATGCGTCAGGGATTTATAACGAAATCATATAAAAGTATTGAAATTCCTTCAAATATCTTCAGTTGTATCTATAATTTCAATCAATAAAATTCATCATGAAGTTTGTTTACTTCTCGTTCGTTTTCGCCAGCATTATTGCTATGGGTCGGGTAAGAAAAAAATATTTGATTTGTCTATTTATTTCAAGAAAACAACATGCAAGGTGTTGGGACTTATTTAAATATGTTAACAAATAACAACAGAGGCAAATTAATATTTAATAGAAGGAAATATGAAAGTCTAGGCCTTTTACCATTCGGTGTTTGTAAACATAAAAATTTCCTCAATTTTTCCATCTGTTGACTTTTGTCAAGTAAAAGAGTTTTAATTATGCAGATGATCTGGCTGAATTATTTCACCTTTTAAGCAACGCCTGAACTATTAAAAAAAATTATTACTTTTTTCATATCAGTTAGTTCAATTAATATTCTTTTGAACATGTCCAAATGTTTATAGAGACAGTCTAAATTTCATTCTTAAGCTAATTTTTAAGATTTAAGTTGAATGCTACACGGTGTGTAAAGTGGTCTCTTAAACAAGTCATAAAACCTTTAAATGCTGAGACTTCCATATCCACTCCTCAAAAACGTATAACCTCTATTTTGAAATAAATTTATATCTTGATAACTCCCTACAGAGTGAAATCCAGCATGTCTACAAACATTTAGACAAACTCAAAATATTAACCATTTCTCGAGGCAAAAAAATAGCAAATCCCATTTCAGAAAATACTTGGTTTTTTTATTTCATAAATTATGATGGATACTTGTGTTATCCAATTACCCATTGTTTCTATTATTATGGATGATACAAATATCGCAAAAATCGCTTTTGAGTCTCCTCTATTTAATGGATGTGGTTCTACTATGAAGGGTTCTAAATCATGGAACAGTATTCTAGTATGCTGCGGACGAATGTATCATACAATGTGCTAATTGCAGTAGTATTATTCAAATACTTAAGAGTTTCAAAATACATATCCAAGAACCTTACTAGATTTATCTTCAACACTAGTTATATGGGACTTAAACGTGAAATTTGCTTCAAAAATTATACTGAGATCTCTGATTTGGTAAATGCGTCGTAAAAGTACGTTTTTCTTATTCTAAGAAAATAGAGATTTTTTTTGGAGGAAGGGTACGAAAAAATCCAGCATTTTGGAATGCTAAGAGGTAATTAGTAAGAAAGAGACCAATGCCATGAATTACTCAAATCATTTTGATAAATCCCCAGGACTTTAGATAATAGATTTGAAAATCTCAACATCATCAGCAAAGAGAAGGTAGTTGGAGTTTTTGATCGGGTCACGAATTTCATTTAAATAATAATAGAATAGAATAATAGAAATAGAAGGAAAAGAAGGGGACCCATGTTGGATCCTTGAGGAATTCCAGAATTTGTATTGTATTCATAAGACATGTGTTACCTGAGCTGGTATGCTTTCGATGGTTATGTAAACAACTTGTTATGAATGCCAAAAGTTAAAAAAAGTTGGTAGTTAAACGAAATTTATTTAACTTTTAAGTGATATATCTGATCAACCTTATCAAAAGCCTTTTCAATTTCGGCATATACAATATCTGAACGTGAAAATATGTCAAACGAGTTTTGAATATGATTTGAAATATTCAAGAGATTTGTTGCAGGAGATCGAGTAAGTCAAAATCTGTGTTGGTAATCCGATGTGGCTTTATTAACTTGATTATTGATTGTATAATCATATCGATGTATGTTCCGTTTGATTTGTATGATAATCTATTTTTTGTGAACTCTTTTCTAAACGAATAAATAAATATTGATATTTTTTTATTTTATTTTATTGAAATACACGGCACTTAGTGCCTTTTACATATTAGTTACAAATACAATTAAATATACATACATGTAAGCTTAATTTAAGTAATACAGAGCATTTAAAACAATATTATTAATTTAGAAAGTCTAAGAAATATAAACTATATAAAAGAATAAAATATTATTAGTTGTAGAATTATCGATAAAAAAAGATAATTTGGTATTAGAAATACTTTGAACCAGTTAAAAAAATAACAAAGAAGACAATTTTGAATAACATGAAAAAAATATATATACATGTATTATTATTGAAAACTAATATTTAGGTAAATAGTATATGTTTATGTAGAAAAATATACAATGATGTAAAAAAAATGATAAAGAGAAATATTTTTTACTTTTAAATTAATTAAGAAAAGAAACGAAAAAAGAAAAAAAAAACACTAATAAAGAAGTTTAAAACAAATTTTTAACAAAAGTAACAAATAGTTACTTAGAACTATTACCAATAAAATAAAGAAGAAGAGCCGTTCTATATGTAATAAATTTCATGTGAAATGAGTCACCAATGTCCTGGTACTTATTGCCTAGAGAGTGAAGTCTATTGATGACTGCATTTTTACCATATGATGTCGAAGTATTGTTGCTAATAAATGTTATATGTTTTGCTAAATAAATGTTTCTATTTTCAGGGCCTGACACTGACTCAAAACGCCAAGATCTTAGCCGCTAGAGTGGCCTGCGCCCAATCCACTAAAGTCGACCCCGTTCTGGTTCAAACTGTTCGCGTCGACGACTACTCAGTCGACGATACCAAACTGAAGCGTTACGCCCTCTGCGTGTACCAGGCGCTCGGTCTCCTCAACCCGAATACTACGATCAACACTGATGTGGGTCTCACCTGGCTCCAAGCGACCACCGACCCGGCCAAGTATACCGCAGACACCACCACCTGCAACAAGAAATGGGCTCTCACAAAAGCATGCAAGTTGTGGGATATTCTAAAGTGCTACGATGGTCTCTATCCGGGAGATATCCACGTCTTGTAACTCTATCTGAAAATTGATATTTTTTACTTAGAATCCATCCAAAGCGGTTAGTACAATAATTTAGTAAACTCTAGAACCTCGTTTTACATGGTTTTGAAATAGCACTGTCCAAAATTTCATCTTAAAAAGTCTTAAAGCATTAATTAAAAAATGCGTAATTATACAATTGTACTAATCATTATTGGAAAACCCTAAATCGTTCTTTTATTTACTTGGAGTATAATTTTGACAGTCAAATAATATTTGTGAAATGTATGTTGATAAAAAAATAAGGCACAATAAATATATATCTATATATTTTTTTTAATACTGAATTGATTTTCATAATAAGAAAAAATCAGCATTATTCGTACTTGGCATACTTTTTTTACGCGGTGCTGTGTGGTACGTATCCGTATATATAAAAAGAGGTTCCATTGTAGTTACGTAATTCAAGATATTCTAATATGTTTACATAAATATGTATTAATACAGCTTTTTAATAAATTATTTTTTAAAGATTATGAATATTTTTGTTTTAAAATTCAACGTGCAAGTCATTTTCCTTATTCAATAGGCGAATTGTAGATTTTATGTCCAGGCGGATACAGTCCAGGGCTGCAATAACAAACCCTTCCTCATCGGTACATACCGAGACTGAAAAGATAACTTTCCTTTTATCTCTGTTTACCTTGGTATGCTCCACCGGCCTGTTGATACGTGTTTTCGTTGCGTGCCAGCCAATGACAGGTCATAAGCCCTGTAGATGCCTAGACTTTTATATTACCTTCTCTAAAATGTTCTTAATCTCTGTTGTTAAGAATGGTGAATGTTACACAGTGTGTAATATGGCCACTTAAATCAGTTTTTTCGTATAGTTATTTAATTTTACAATACGCCCAAGGGGCACTAACAAAAATTATACAGGTTAGTACAAAAATAATAAAAATTTGAAAAATAAACACGATATTTTATTTTTTTTAAACATGATTTAACCAAAAAAGCATGCTACAATGCAATACCAAAAGTAAAACTTTGCGTAGTAAAAAAAATTAAATGAAATGGTACATTAATAGTTAATAAATAAAACGTTAGAGTTAAAAAGCAAATCATAAATATTTTTTGAAAATACAAAAAAAAATGGTTATAACAAGTTAATATTTTAAAAAATAATAAAAAATAAATTACAGCAAGTGTATAAGATAATAATATATATGGTACAAGATATGATATATGTAATAAGATATAATATATACGATAGATCATAAGCCCGGTAAATGCCGAGATTTCCACATTCCCTTCTCAGAAATGTTTTCCCTCTATGTTGCAATAAATTTAGACACGAATAGCTCCCAAAGAAGGATACCCAAACTGTCTACAAGCATTCGGACATAATCAAAACTTCTTGAAAAATGTTTTACTTACATTGTCCCGATGTCTTCTTCTTCCTCTTCTTGGTCTAGGTCGTATGACCTGTGACGGTGTGCTGTCCTGGGATGATGACGTCCAGCTATCTTCCCATCGTTTTGATGGTCTTCCTAGTACAGCAAAGACTATCGCACCATTTTTCTTATACCTGTATTTTTTCGATATTTCAATTTAAAATACCGGAATCCCGGTATTTTGATATTTTCTAGATATATTTGCTAAATATTTAATTAATACTTTAAAAATCTTGATCTTTTTTACGTATTCAGTTTTCAGGTAAAAATTGGTGTAAACGATAGAAATCCTGGAAATAAAAGTGTTGCAAAGTTAATCAACTATATCTAAATTCACACTGTTTGTTTTTGAGGCCTTCAACTGTAATTTAACATTAGGTAGTTTGTAAAGTCGGGTTGTGGTCCTGTGGCTAGTGTCTCCGACTCACGGACCAAAAGTCCGTGGTTCGAATCTCACTCTACCCCAACTCGATTTCCAGATATTTACAACTCGTTGAAAATGGCACTCTAAAAATTAAATATTTGGGTAAATCATAAGAACGCAAATATTTATTTTTTTCTTTGAAAAAAAAAAGTATTTTAAACGCGATAAAAACACCTTCAACCTAACAAACATATAGGCCCTTTTCACACATGCCACACCAATCCACCCGCCCCAGTAATTTTACCGGGTACATCCTACAAACGCATACAAAATGTGTCACCTTTTGTAGGGTGTATCCGGAAAATTACCGGGCCGGGTGGATTGGCGTGGCATGTGTGAAAAGGGCCATACGTCTCTTAAAACATACCATGCGATGTTTTTCAACAAAATATAAAATAAGTAAACAAACAATACAAAAACTAGGAAATTTCAAGCAAGTCTGTGTAAGCATTCAATAAATAAGGGAAATATACGGCGTGTTGTTGGCGGGCATGGCTTTTATTAGTAATTTTAACTAACTGAAACAATTGGGAAGCTACTGTCGCTACTGACGCTAGTGACGGAGTTTGGTTGAATGAAATTAGCATTCTGATTTCTGATTAGTCAAATGAGAGAATGATGTATGGCGTTTAAGGTTTGAAACTTCAAAACCAGACAAAAAAAATCTCATCTAATATCGGAATCCCAGTAATCCAGAAGTTAATATCGGTGTTCTCAGTGCCACGTTTTTTTATTTTTTTATTAAGGAAAAACAACAGGTGTTATATAAGAATACAAAATATAAAAAATAGTACACACATCCAGTTAAAGTTTTTCACAAATATAATGACAAAAAATGTTATACAGTAAAGAAAAAAATAATATATTATATAAGACATAAAAAAAAGAGCTCGTAAAAAGGTTAAGGGATGAGGAAATAGAAAGGAGGATAAAAGGAGAGTGAATTTTCATAATATAGTTGACCAATTCAAAATTTTGATATCATAATAAAATAAACATATATAAAGGAACCTAAACTTATTACACACTGACAAATGTTTCATTTTACTTTAAAAAAATTTTTGAAGTGACAAAAGTTTGTAAAAAAAATATCTAAATGGGGACAAAGTAAATTAAATTTGGAGCAGCTACGATAAATAAAAGACTTTTGAACATGACTTTTTTGGACAATGAATTTTTAAAAAAAATGAACTTGTCGAGTTGACTTTACGGGACAATTGATTGAAATACGCTCCAAGAGATATGGACTATCGATCAAATTGTTTAAAATTTTAAAGAGGAAAGACAGATCAGAAATGCTTCTACGTTTAGTAAGGGAAGTTAAACTATGAAAAGAAGAAGAGTCTTCATACGAGTCAAAATATGTAAGAGATTTACTATCCAGAAGTTGAAGGAATCTATTCTGTATTCTATTTGGTTATGATATATAAATTGTATATCGAGGATTCCAAACAACAGATGCAAACTTAAGATGGCTGATTTTTGATCCGATATTATCGAAAACCGGTATCATCCTGGTAATCTCCTGCTGCTATGGTTTTCAGACTAAGCAATTCTCGCAAACCTCGTATCATTCATGGGGTCCACGTGGTTCCTCCAAAAGCGCCTTTTGCTTCTTCCCCACCGCACTGTCTTCAACACCACAGTCAAACCTCATCGTCTCATTTCTGATCCGATATCTAAGAGTCCTGTCTTCGACAGAGCGTAGAGTTCTCATTACTGATAAGGCTTTTTTTGTCTCCTAACGTTTTAACATCATGTAAAGCACCTGTTTACACCTTTGAACAGTTAGAAACCACAATGCTACAACAAACCTCGACAAAAACATTTTATACTCAAATATAAACATTGAGTCAATTTAAATATGTGAAAAAATTACAACCTTGACACAGTGTGATTTTTTGTGGTTAACAAGGTTAATAAATAAAGGGAGTAGTTGAAATTGGGTTAATCCGAAAGGTTTTCAATCTAAAATTCCTTAATACGTCATTTCCGTTAATAGTATAAATCTAAAAGAATCTTCAGAAAAAGTATCAGTTGGGTCGTTAAAAATTATAGACACTATGAAAACATCACTTATATTACTCTTACTAGCTTTGGTTGCGTTAGTACAGGTAAATATTTTACCATTTTTTTATATTTTGTTGGGAATTTTTACAGCTATTACACAACACTAAGTGAAATATGTTAACAATACTTAAAGCGAATCCAAAAAACCCACTGTTAATTTTAAAAATGCATAATATAGAATGATAAGGTTTTTTTAATAGTGTGTGTTCGGCGTTTGTATTCATGTGTGTTTGTGCGTATGTGAACATGAAGTAAGGGTATATGTATGTGGCAGTAGCAAGCGTAGATTTTGTTTACAGGTAAGCAAATAAAAAGCCAAATATCATTAAGGCTGTAGTCGGGTAAAACGCACGAAAAATGAGGCAATCATACGATTTTGCCATTTTAAAACGTTTTTTTTTTTAATCTCGCAATAATAAAAAATAAAAAAACATAAATCGGATAGAAACAATATTTTTTTAAGATATTTCTATTAAAAATATACTTAAAAGTTTTATACAACCAAAATATAATTGCTTTTCGACCGGCAGATTACGCCATTTCCAATTTTGACCAAACTTTGGTAACTCGATTCTCGTATAAAGAATAAGTATTGAACTTTTTTTTTCTACGATTTAAAGATAATAAATTGAACATTAAAATAACGGAAGCAAAATCTTAACTTTTTGTTTTTGAAAAGAAATACAACCGTTTTGAATAAAATAAATTTGGTGACATTTTCCTTTATTTTTACGAAATTCTGCCTTCGGTATTACTTTAAAAAAAATATATGTTTGTTGAAACCTTTTTTGTAGAACTGTATTCTCTTTTTTTTAAAGAAGATAATTCTGGTTGTAATATTCAATTTCTAACAATATCTTATTAGTAGAAGTAAGGGCCGGTAATTTTTACAATACCGGTTTTTTTTTAAGTATTACCGAAGGCATAATTTTACGTAGAAATAAAGAAAAATGTCACAATAATTTATGTGATTTAAAATGTTATAATTTTTTTTAAGAAAACTAAAAATTAAGATTTTGCTTCAGCTATTTTAATATTTAATTTATTATATCATTAGAACTAATTTTAGTTTAATACTTAGTTTTTATATGAGAATCGAGATACCAAAGTTTGGTCTAAATTTGAAATGGCGTAATCTGCTGATCAAAAAGTAATTATATTTTAGTTGTATAAAACTTTTAAGAATATTTTTAACAGAAATATATTCAATAATTATTGCTCTTATCTATTTTATGTTTTTTTAATTTTTTATTATTGCGCAATTTTAAAAAACAAAGTACTAAAATGGAAAATCGTATTATTTCCTCATTTTTCGTTCGTTTTACCCGACCACAGCCTTAAATATTTGCATATAACCACTTACTGACTTTCTATGTCTACCGGTTTTGAGACGTACCCGTCTCTTTGTCAGGATACCAACTAAACCAACATGCAAAACCCACTTTACACCTTCACCATAATTGTTGCACAAAAGTATATAACCAACATACTATGCATGTTGATAAACAACCCTTACATGCGCTGATTAGGTTATGAAAATATATTATGTTGTGGGAGAAATAGTTGAAAAAAAAGGGGAGGGCTAAAGGGAGGTGGTTGAGTTTAATAGGTAGAGTGTGATTATTTTTTTCGTAACGTTTTTGTGCAACAACTATGGGTCGGACTAGTGGTGTAATTTTTTTGCCTACTTTGCAAGAGGTCTCGGGTTCGATTCCCGACATGGTTGATGTAAAATATTGATGCGAAAGGGTGTTTTTACTCCAAAATATTTCAAAGTCTCTGGTCTGGTATCTGAAGCGTAAGACGGATTAACTTAACTGCATGTAACAAAAATTAACAAGATATGCTGCAGTTAGTTTACCAATTCAGTGCCCTATGCACCATTAGGTGCGGAAAGGTAATGATAATGACTAAGAGGAAGGTGTGTAATGAAGGTTTTGCATGTTGGTTTAAATGGTGTCCTGATGAAAAGACGGGTACGTCTTGAAACCAGCAGAAATAGAAAAAACGGTAAGTGGTTATTTACAAATATTTAATAACATTTAGTTAAATGTTTGAGGTTAATGCTTCAAATATTAATAATAAAAAAAAACTTTCTAGCCCTGTAATTTATCAACTTGTTATTTATAATATTACTTAAAGTTTCTTTTTAAATGTATGTAAGTTTTTTATCTCTTCACAACTTTCGTTTTTTCTAAAAACATAACTTTTCAATTCTCTTTTAAAAACATTTTTTTCTTTTGTATATATTTTTTTAAAAGTTCAAATTTTTATTTGTTACTGATGTTACATTTCGTATTATTTTTATTTTTTGGGAATGTATACTTTTCGATGTTTTTAATTTTTTCGCCGCTTTATTTTAATTATGTAGAACGTTAATTAAATCGCAAATAAATACATTAATTTTCACTACCGTTGTTCACGTCAAACTATTAATACCGTACAATTCCAGGGTCTGAGTATATTCCAAATTGCACAAATTTTCTCGACGCGAATTTCGTGCACAAAATCTACCAAAGTTGATTCGGCATTAGTCCAGAAAGTTCGCAATGATGACTTTTCCTTTGAGAACGCCAAAGTGAAATTATACGCCGTCTGCATGTACGAGACTTTGGGTCTTCT
This sequence comes from Micrasema longulum, assembly GCF_059751315.1. Lineage (NCBI taxonomy): Eukaryota > Metazoa > Arthropoda > Insecta > Trichoptera > Brachycentridae > Micrasema > Micrasema longulum. The sequence continues at coordinate 88,406 of NW_028278800.1, forward strand.
GCACGCCAATACAACCATCAACATAGATGCAGGTAGACTATATAAAGATGTATAGATATGATTTAATTTTTCTTTTCAAAATTCTCAATAACATAGTTGATTCGCCGTATCTTTTACAAAATATTGGTTTCCGTTGTCCTCTTCGCTATACTAGATTAAATTCCCTTTTTTATGTACCAACTTGTAAAAACAATTATACCTCGAATTCATTCATTAGACGTACCTGTAGAAATTATAACGGACTCAGTATTGATGTAGACATTTTTAACTGCACGTTGCATTTGTACAGAAAATTTCTTCATGGGGTCGATTATTTGGGATAGTGGCTGAATGTACATCTTGAGTGGTTTATGCTATGTATATGTGCCACATGTAATGTATATGTTTGTGTATGTTTTATATGTGCGTTCATGTGTGTGCGTGGATGGCTCGGAGTGTACATTCGGTATTTTTATTTATTTTAATTTATTACCTCCATGGAAAACGCAAATGTCAACAATTATCCTTTTCTCACTTAAAATTCTTATTTATTTTTTATTTTTTGTCACATTTAATGTTTATATCTTTTTAATTTATGTAAACTTAATTGGTCTTTTTATGTTAAAAAATTGTTGTTCTTAGTACTTATTTTGTATGACTGTATGTTTTCTAAATAAAATAAATTTAAAAAATATAAAAAAATTTTGAAATTCATTTATTATTTTTTAAAACCCGTTGTGGTTATTTTTATTTTTTTGACTGGACTAAAATGGGGTAAATAACCCTAGTTAGATTGTCAAAGAAACGTTGTATGAACGTATAATTTTATGTTGATAATATAATAATAAATAAATATATAAAAATAAAAATCACTTTCTTTTGATGTTTAATTTGTCTCTAATATACAGCCCAGAGTAATAACACCGCAAATTACCTTTATATCCGCCCATACGCACAAAAATTTAAGTAGGATTATTGAGCAGAATGTTAGCCTTAGTTTTCAGAAAAACAGTGTCACTTACTCAGGCCGAGAATTTGCCAATCCAATCTCAATGACAGGCGCCATGGCGCCGTGGCGCAATTGGTTAGACGGCTAACTACGAAACTGACGTATTGGGTTCGATTCCCGTCGTTTGCCAGAACGAAATCCAAGAGAGATTTTTTTCTCAACTGGTCTGGGTGTTATGGTGGTTTTTTTCATAATTTCCTTGCAAAACCCACCCTTTTCCGCCTTTTGTCTTAAGTAAATACTTTTGTTTATTTTAATATTTTCATTGTTATTATTTTTTTATATACCCATGTGTATTTGTTTCTTTGAAGGGTGAATATTATAAATTTATTACTACACGGTTATTCCAATTTAAATTTCTACAACTCTTCGATATATTTTTTATTTCAGTCATTGAAACACCGATTACCTGAAAAAAAACTCAACAAAACACACTAAAACAGTCTTAAAAAAATATCAAATTCTTAGTTCTATTTTTTTATGATTTATACTCGTATTGACTGCTAATGATATATAAAAGAAAATTATAAACTGTACATAAATTATATATTCGATTTTCTTCTTCTTCTTCTTCTTCTTCTGTCCTCCAATGCTGGATATAGGCCTCTTCCATGTACTTCCATTTTTTTCGATCGGTTGCTACTTGCAGCCAATTTTTACCCCCCACAGAAGCTATGTTTACCCCACACAGGACCATCTTTTTTGAGGTCTTCCGACGCCTCGCTTATTCTCCCAAGGTCTGCATCTTAAAATGTTAGGGGTCCATCTTGTGGGGTTTTGTCTCGCAACATGTCCTGCCCATTGCCATTTCAGTCTTGCTACGCGATCTATGATATCCGTTCCATTTCCTATTCTGTCTCTTAGGCTTAAACCAAGCATGAATCTTTCTATCGATCGCTGTTTGCATTTGAGCTTTTCTGCATTTCTTTATGTGAGGACCATGGTCCCTAATGCATATCTAGTCACTGGCCGTATACATGATTAATTTTTTATTTGTTTATTTTTACAAAAACGGCATAAATGGAACGGCTGCAGACATTCTGTCCAATTCTTTACCATCTTATAAGTCCACAATATCAAGTTTATTTGTAGCTGCTCGTCAAACTATTATTGACAATTCAATTTCATAAATTAAAAAAAAAAAAAACTTGTATATTTTAATTACCTTATACTAGTTTTTTTATTTTTTACTATTATATCAAACTGCACTGTAGTATTGGCAAATACGCATTTCGTAGAAACATATTTTTATTTTTTATTTTTCGTGATAATATATGCTTGCTTGTTTATTAATTTAACTTAAAATGTCTTTCTTGCTTACCGTAACACTTTATTTATTGTTTGCTTTACAGAATTTATTTCATAAGTTTATATCTTTGCATTTTTTGTTTATATGCTTACTGTTTTTTCTTGCATACCTTTGTTATTATTGTTTTTTTTTTTACTTTGTAAAACTTTTTATCATATCCTTTTTAACTAATTTCATAATTTTTTTCTGTATATTCTGTTTATTATTTAGTATGTTAGCATGTATTTCATTTTTATTTTTGTAACTGCCTTTTGGGCGTTAATGAACAAAATAAATTACCTTTAACGTATATTGAACATAAATATGAAAAAAAAAATACATATTTAAATACATAACAAAAAATTATAAAATTGCATAACTATAACAATAGTAACAAGTAGGTAAATACACATAAACAACCAAAAATATTGACGAAATAAATACATAAATATGAAAAAACAAGAAAAGGATAAGCATTTTCAAATTTAAAGAAAAGTTTAAGAATAATATTACGAGAAAAAAAAAGAAATCAGACTCGTTTTATAACTATCAAGTGCAGAACCAAATATATCCGCCTTGTCCTCATACTGACTGCCATATCTATAGAGCCTAGGGATAGGCGAGTGCATGTGATAGTTGGTCCTAGAACTTGCAGAGCAAAAAGGAGATCTGTGGCGGGTATGTCGACCAAGTTCACGGAAACACACCAACTCCAGCAAATAAGGACAGTCAATTAATGAATTGATCACTTTATAAAGTAATATTCTTATATCAGAAAGTATTAAAATATTTGCTGAAGACAACAATTGATTATAATTAAATAAAGCTGCTGGAATATGAAGTTTAAAATTAATATATTTTAGAAATTTCTTCTAGACGCGCTCGAGTGAATTTTATGTTTCAGACAAATCGGAATCTCTTTATTTTAAAATATGTGTTAATGTTTTCCAAAAGCTGCCCAACTAATTCTTATTCGTCTTGGCAGTTCCACTGTTTCATTTTCTCTGCCCAGTTTTTTCTTATGTCTAAGATATATATAAATAAATTTCTTTTTTTTTCTTTTTTTTTTCCTTTTTTTTAAAACAAAAATTGTTTAAGCTACTTGACGCGAATCAAAAAATACCATATCCTGAAAAATTACGTTTCAAACGAATATCAAGTTTTGAAAAAACGGTTCTCAATTTATCTCAAGCTTGGAAGTTCTGTGCTGTAAGTTACCACTGTAATTAGACCTTCTGGCCTGTAGCGGTGCAAAAAAGTGCAAAATGTAAAATAAAATAATTTTTCAAACACTTTGAACATTTCATTTTATTCTTCTGGTTGCTTACAGGTGTAAAGATGCTTCCAGCAGGCACGGATCCAGTTTTGTACAAAAAGCACACGGCTACTTGCAACAAGGAGAGAGCCATTACAAAACCAAGAAAGTTATGGAAGATTCTAGTCTGTTACAATCGTCTGTACCCGGGGGATATCCATGTTTTATAAATTAACAAGGTTCATTTAATAAATAATAAATCATGTATGAATAGTACCCATACCTTTAAAGAGCCTTAAGGCACAAGAAATTGCGCAGAAATCTAAACAAAATGGGGTATTTGCAAAAGTCAGGAATATCGTTGGAAAGTTATGAAATATTTACACCAATTATTTTTGATTTAAATGATTTAATTAGAATGGTAAAAAAAAATAAGATGTTTTTTAAATAAACTGTATTTTTTTTCATTTCTTTTGTTGTTGCTTCTCATCTGTTCTTTTTAAATTCCTTAAAATATATTTTTTTTAATATTATCGAAAATGTTTTTTTTTCATTTCAGCATGTGTCATATTCTCATGTATTTAAATTTTTACTATTTGATAACTTTTAGTAAGTTTTTTTATTAATTATAATATCCAATTATGTAAATACTGATTGGATATTTTTAACATAACTTTTTACCCGTTGTTTTTAAGATACTTTAAATATTGTTTTTTTCCTGTAATTACTTTGAGGATGTTTGATGAGGATTTATTTTATGTTTTTATTGATTTTAATTTTAATTTAATCTTTAAACTACTTTCAGTTTTTTTTTCCTTACAATATTATTGTGTTTGAATTAATAAAAATAGTTAATTGATAACCTTAGCATGTAATCTAATATGGAAACTTTACTGGTCCATTAGAAGTAAGTCTAATTTTGTATACTCTAAAACTATGTTATTGTACTGTATGTTTTCTGAATAGAAGAAGTAATAAAATAAAAAAAGACAATGCATAATAACAAGTCATTCACAATGTTCATGTTTTAGAACGAGCTCATACAAATGGCTTGCAGTTGGCGTCATATCACTTTAAAAAAATAAAAATATGTGTTATTATGCACACACAATGGGCATATAATATGTGGCATACAGCCTATAGGTGCTGTAAAAATAACACTATGTATACATCATTTACAACTTGTTTAACACATATGCCTTAAGGTCAAATCACACTAGAGAGTCACTTAAGACTGTTCAAATTAAGTATTACTCATTAATGCCTATCTTTTAGGGATTACTTAAGCCTGTTGATTGGCTTTAAAAAATAAAGTTTAACTTTAGATTATGTTTTTCATCGCTTTTTCAAGTGCTTGGCTATAGTAGCGGAGCATTTGCGGCGCGGCGTGAGCGCGGTACGCAGTGCGTCGCCTCGCCGCGCCCGCGCGCTCACTATGGACGCTATACTTGTTTACCATATGTTCGAGTTCACCACGCCCGCTCTGCGCCTCAAACGCATCGCAACTCAGTACTTAAGCTAGGGTTTCCTAGGACAGCGGTGCCCGTATTTTAACGGCCGTAGTGAACGGTGATGCGGTGGATAACCGTCGTAACGGTGACTAGAGTGTGGTTTCCTAGGAAAACGGTTTTATCAACACTATTTAACACCGTTTCACTAGGAAACCACTCTCTAGTCGACGTTACGACGGCTGTCTACCGCATCACCGTTCACTGCGGCCGTTAAAATACGGGCACCACTGTCCTAGGAAACCCTAGCTTTAGAGCTTAGATATAGCGGCCAATCGTTTGTTTTTTACTTTGACGTCACACGTCATTCCTGCAAATGCGCTTCTAACAAACATTGAGTATTTTAAACCATTGTATAAAGGTAATCCGACGTAGCCCGGAAAAAATAGTAATACCATTACCTTACAATTAATTTTTTCTTACATATTTAAAAATATTTATTTTTAAAAAAATCCAAAAAGACCACTGAGATATAATTAAAAAGAGAAGACGCTTTATGTAACGCGCATTTGAAATTATTTTCATGAACTCATTCAAACGCGCGGTAGAGTAAAAAGGACTAACTGTTTATTTATTTATTTTGTTCATTAACGCCCAAGGGGCATTTGCAAAAAATACTAAAATACATACTAACATTTATTTCAACAGAGAGGGAAAATATTTTTGAGGGGGGAGTATGGGAGTCTGGGTATTTACAGGGCTTATGGGCAAGCATTTGGACATACTCAAACATTGTTGACATGCTAACATACTTGAAAATAAAAAAATAAAAGATGTGAAATTATTCCGCTTAATTAGGCCGTTTGGGAAAGTTAAGGAAATGTGGATGTTTAAACATGGGCAGAATGGTGAATGTTACACAGTGTGTAAAGTGGCCACTTAAACCAGCCAATGACAGGTCATAAGCCCTGTAAATGCCTAGACTCCCATATTCCCTTCTCAAAAATGTTTTCCCTCTTTGTTGCAATAAATTTTAATATGAATAACTCCCTAGGGAGGAAATCCAGCCAGTCTGCAAGCATTCGGACATACTCAAACATTGTTGAATTCTCTAAATGTATTAAAATAAAACATAAGTCTGTAGTATAGTCGTTGGCGCGTACGTTTACCATGTTTAGGGTTTCAGGTTCCATTTATAGTCCCTACCGACCCTTCACGTAAATTATTTATTTAAAAGGGGTTCTTAGATAAAAATCTGATAAATTTTCTGATCCGTGTAGCGCAGTCTTCAAAAGCTTTTGGTATTGTAATATTTGTGTCGGTGGATATCAAAATTGGTTAAATCCAAAATTGGTAAAAAAAACGTTTTTTGTGGAAACACGATTAAAAGTTTAGTTTTACATATGTAGAATGCTTATTTCAAAAATAGGAAAATCCAATATTATACCACAATAATTGTTGTCAGAAGTTTGATTTTATATCAAAATCGGCAACATCCACTCAATAACACTCAAATAACACAATAACACTCAAAACGATTAGTTTTATTTATTTTTTACTTCGTAAAAGTGACCACCCTGACACAGACATTCAATGACAGATTAGATCAAAACTGGTTAAATCCACGAATTAATTTTATCAAAACTAGTTAAATCCATTTCGAAAAAATGAGTTACATCAAAATGAGTTACATCCAAATTATATATATGTATGTTTTACACGGAAACTAAGTCTAATCGATCAAAGCAAATAACGTAGAATACTTTTATTACCTACGTCAGACCTACATATAGTCTAAATAACAATTTAGTCAAATAGCAATAATCAGAAAAGTGTTCTTTGTGAAAATATGCTTAGTCTGGATATATCCATTTTTGATGTTAACCGACACATTTATGGAATTTTAGGCACAAATACCAGGAACTCTAGACAGGCCGGTATTCCAATGTTTATGACTAAGGTCTTTAGTTCTTACCCTACTTAAACAGACACTACAGTGGACAATACACGGATTTACTTTACTCATTTATTGTCAAATTCATTAGTCTGAGATTTCCATTGCGGCAATTCTATCTTTACAAATTCCACCAAAATGAAAACGTAACACGAATAAAAATAAATCTGATAAGTTGGTGGCCGATTGTCTTAGTTTGCCTGAAAAGTTCGTAGGCAGTAAAACACATTTTTTTGGCTAAAATTCGATTATAGCGGTCATACGATTTTTCGATACCATTTTTAGCCTTAAAATAAACCTCAGTTTCGGCGATTACCTCTTCATCAGTACCAAATTCCTGACCGGCGAGCATTTTTTTGAGATCTGCAAAAAGGAAAAAGTCACTGTGGGGCAGATCTAGAGAATACGGTGGATGTGGAAGCAATTTGTAGCCTAATTCATGCAATTTAGCCATCGTTTTCATTGATTTGTGACACGGTGCATTGTCTTTATGAAACAACACTTTTTCCTCTTTAAATGGAGTCGATTTTACGTGATTTCATCCTTCGAACGCTCCAACATTACTATGTAATAATCGCTGTTGATGGACTGGCCCTTCTCGAGGTAATCGATGACTATTATACCATGCGCATCCCAAAATACGGATGCCATAACCTTGCCAGCCGACTGTTGCGTCTTTCCACGCTTTGGATTCGGTTCATCGCGTGCAGTCCACTCGGCTGACTGTCGATTAGACTCTGAAGTGTAGTACTGGAGCCATGTTTTATACGTTGTAATATATCGATGGAAAAGTTTGTCTTTATTACGGTTAAATATCCTAAACATTGCTCCGAATCATCAACACGTTGTTGCTTTTGATCGATTGTGGGCAAGCGCGGCACCCACTTTGCACACAGCTTTTGCATGACCAAATATCATGCACGATATGTCCAACATGTTCCTTTGATATTTTTAGAGTCTCATCTATCTCAATCAACTTCGCTTTACAATCATTCAAAATTATTTTGTGGACTTTTTTTATGTTTTTGTCAGTAACAGCCTATTTCAGGCGTCCACTGCGTGCATCGTCTTTGATGCTCATTTCGCCTTGTTTAAATTTAGCAAACCGCTTTTCAACGGTTGATTTTCCTGGTGCAGAGTCCGAATAATGTTTATCAAGTCAAGTTTTGGCTTCAACAGAATTTTTTGTCGCCAAAAAACAATGCTTCTTTAACACACAAAATTCTTTTTTATCCATTTTTCTCACAATAAAAAAAATAATTTTACTTCCAATGCTATATCTCAAGAACCAATTGTCCGACAGCTGTCAAATTTAAACACGTATTTTTTCAGGGTTAGTTCTAACTAAAAATCATGTTAAACTGTGGATTTAATTCTAGTAACGTCATTTACGTGTCAGTGTGTTATCCCACAAAGTTTATTTTGATTCAATCAATAATATATGTTGATTATTTACGAATTAATTTTGTTTTTTACTCTTATACACTAAGTTTTTACTGTAATGGTGTCATTTTAAAACTAAACTCAAATAAAGCATAAGTATTTTTTTTAACAATGACGTTATTAGTTTTACAAAATATCTTCGAAAGGTTAGATTTTACATACATTTAAATAATAAGTGTTAATTTTTTGCTTGATGTTAAAAATTTATCAATGTCTGTAATAAAACTGTTTTGCTCAAGTTAAGATCAATTCGGTAATAAAACCGTGTTGTTTTCAATTGTGAAATGGTTAAAAAATCGGTAAAAAAAAACATAAAAAGCGATAATTGTAATTTCATAAAAGCCGTGCGAAAATTTGCAGAATCATTTTAGAATGATAGTTTAACAAGTAAGGTTATATTTCAAGTTTTAGGATGAAGTTCACCGCCATGTTCTTTGTTTTGGCTAGCGTGGTTGCTATCAATCAGGTAATTTTTTATTCATTTTATACACTAATATAATGTATGTCACAGGAGGAAAAATGAACAGTTCGAAACGGGGTCCAGGTGTATGAGAGCGAAGTATGAAAATAGGTTGAATCAATTTTTAAAATACATTTATTGAGAAAATGTATTTCTTAACAGTACGTCGTTTAAAAAATAGTACAAAATTAAATAAATAAAAAAAATCACAATTTAATTTAATGTTGTATAAACCCGTCGGTACCGTGGTAGTTTTGAGGACCTACGGATCTCCGAGGCCCGAACCGATTTTACCATAACTTGATTTACATTCTCTGGCACGGTTATTTGCTACTATTTGTCAGTGCTGAATAAGCTTCTGACGTCACTACGACCCGAGCAGATCTTTTGTGGCGGGTGCACGTGAGTTAGTTCTGCCTCTCAAGCCTGAGTCTTAAAGGAGCTTTAAAGCTAATGTTTCCGAAAGGTTTATTCTTACAGGGTGTTTATTCTCGAGACTGAGATAAGACTCTGAGGCCAAGTCTTGAAATTTCTAGACTTTTCAAGACTATTTGATACTAACGATGATTTATATAAAAAAATAGTGAATGTAGTAATCCATTGTTGATAAATTACCTGGTCCATGAAGAAGTATAGAAATTGAAAAAATAACATTTTCAGGCGTTGCCTAGTATGTAGGTGAAATAATTCAATTAGATGAATCTCACCTGCATAAATAAAGGTTTCAGCTCCTTAACTTCACAAACATCAACAGATGAAAGAATTGAAGGAATATAGATGTTCAAATATAGGCAGAATGGTGAATGTTACAGTGTGTAAAGTGGCCACTTAAACCAGCCATTGACAGGTCATAAGCCCTGTAGATGCCTAGACTTCTATATTTCCTTTTCTTAAATGTTCTTCATCTCTGTTGTAATATGTTAATATAAACAGCTCCCCAGGGAGTTGAATCCAGTCCTTGTCTACAAAAATTTGGACCAACTCAAAATATTGTTGACATTTATTTAAAATAAAACACTTTGTTAATTTACCACATAAGAGTTTAATATATTAAAACACGACTAGTTTCGGTTAATCAGTATTACTAATACTCAGGTGTAAATATAAACTAAACTAAAATACCATAAAATGTTTTTGAACAAAGGAAATGCTGAAGCAATAAATAATATAGTAAGCACATCTTAGCATACCACTAATTACACATTTTATTTTAATTAATAGAAAACATACAAACCAACTTACACATTTTTTTATACGAATTATCGTTAGTATCAAATATTACTTTTTTTTTTAAAAGGAATAACCCCTAGGCTTCTAGAGTTGCCAACTCAATCCACCGAAAATCCAGGATGTAATTTTTTTTTAAAAATAAAAATATATTAGTTTGGGATTAATGGATAAATGCAACATCTTTTTAATTATTTTCCACATTCATTTTTACCAGAAAAGGCAGATGAAAAATACGGTTCTGTGAGTGAAACAGAACCAGTACCCTGGACGAGTGTTTTAGACTCGATGGCTGCTCTCAGATTATTATCATGTCCACCATTTAACCATGTATACCTTTGTTCTTTTTATTGTATTTATCACATTGTATATCATTGTAACTAAAGATTTATTTTTATTATTATTACTATCTAAAATCGGGTGGAGATAAGTCCGCCTCGTTCTGTAGTGGTTGGTGCGTTCACCTATCATTCTCGAGGTCGTGGGTTCGTTTCCTGGCAGGGTGGACTGTTTTAACTGCAATGTTTCATTGTCCCAGAACTGGCACCTGAAGCGTAAGAATGATCACCTTACCTTACTTAGATGATTGAAATACGCTAGATTTTTACGCTCAGTTTACAAATACAGTGCCCCTATGCACCACGGGGTGGGCGGAAAGGTGTATGATGATGGTGACATTCGTGGTAATCGTATGATAACCAAACAAGCCAAATAGATAAAAAATTGTGTCTTGTTTATGAAATTTGGTCTACAAGTATATATGAATTTGTTATGTTTTTTATGATTATTTTAGATTATTTTGCTTATTATGTTTAAGGTGATAATTAGGTTATTTAGATTTATTACAACTATGTTAAATAACTAATTTAAGGCATGTTTCACTTTTTGTAAAATGTTTCCCTCGGCACGGGACTCCCCAGTGAGGGAACATTATTTATTTATTTATTTTATTTTGTTTATTAAGAAAAACAACAGCAATACAAAGAAATATACACAACATAATAAAAAAAACATAAAATAAAGCCAAATCAGTTTTTCACATAAATACAATTATAAAAATCCAGTTCAGTTAAATATAATTTATAGAAGTGCATGTGTGCGAGTTTTTTTTTGTGTGTGAGGATGCGTGTGTAAAAAAGTGGAGTGTGGTTTTGGTAGGTATGTGAATATGTGTGTGATTGTATATGGGTGTGAGGGTAGGTTTAAGGACAGGGTAAGTGTGTATTTGATATGAGTGAATAGAAACAATTTAAAATTATAATGTAAAAATATAAATATATATTTTTTTATAACGAAACATAATTTTTTTCAATTAATAGTTTTTTAATTTTGGTTTTAAAAGTGAGTTTACTGTAATTAAATATGTCTATGTTATTGAAAAATAAATTATAATTACGCGTCAAGCGAATCAGAGGAGAGTTCTGAGCATAGTTGGTGCGAACTGTGGGTACATGGAAAAGAGATAGATTCGTGTGACGGGTGCGGTAGCCAGGTACGTTAAGGGCCAACTCAGAAACCAGAACAGGACTATCAAGACGTCCATTAAGAATGTCATGTAAAATACCCATATCTAATAACAAACGACGATCCTCAAGACTAAGTATATTATGTTTATGACAAGAAGTTTTATAGTTAAGGTCCGTAAATCTGGATCTCCAATTGAGATGTCTCAAAAATGTTTTCTGAATATTTTCAAGCCTTATCTTGTGTATGGAATACTGGGGAGACCACACAGTGTGTATAAAAATAATAATTCCAGCGTTGTAAAAGTATAAATAAATATGAAAAACAATAAAGTAGGCAACGATTTAATGAAAGCATTCCTGTGGACACACAATTATTTTAAACAATAAAATATTTTTGAAACTCCCTTCCTCTATTGCTTGCCTATTAACCCCGGTAATTGCCACTTGATTGAAATTGCTTTGCAGATGTCAAATAATTTTTTTCTGTCATCGAGATAAATTGCAGATTATTATGGTTGCAATTAGTCTATATTGTATTAATGTATTTAATTGGTACAGTAGAATTATGAAAAATAGTAGTAATTATAAATATTTGTAGAACATTTGATACGACGCGGCACTAGATAAAACCGCACCGCCCGGGTCATAGTAATCATAAAAAATATAAAATAATAATTTTGAAAAAGTTATTAAAAATTAAGTTTATTGTTCATAGAAATACATATAAATTATTTCCGCAATAACACGAAAAAATCACTCTGAATAAATATTTCTCGTCAACTTCGTGCCCTTTCCGAACCTAATGGTGAATAGGGCACTGGATTGGTATACCAATCGCAGCATGTTTCCATCAATGTTTGTTACATGAAGCTATAGTGATCAGTCTTACGGTTCAGGTAGCACAGTCCAGGGGCTATAAAATATTATAGTGTGAAAACTCAAATTTAAATAAATATTTCATATCAACCATATCAGGAATCGAATTCGAGACCTCTTGCATGGAAGGCAAACGCGCTGACCACTACACCACGAGGCCGACAAATATACGACAAGTTGGACATTAAATACGTTTACGTGTGTGTGTATGTACATGTGTTTATATGTATATATATATATATATATATATATGTGTATTTCTGTATGTATATGTATCAAAATGTGTATACGAATAAGTTTGTATTTTGTTGGTCTGTGCTCTATATTAATTTGTTAACTATTATAATATATTAAAATGTAATTGCCTAGCTTGGAACGGGGTATGTACCCTTGTTAGCTGGGCAAAGTAAACATGGAATTGTATTTTGATAAAAAAAAAAAAAAACAGTAAATAATAATTAAATTTAAAAAACATATATACAAGAAAATAACAAGCTGTATACTAACTTTACATATGTGTGAGTACAGTGATGGTCTCAACTTAAGCTGCGTTACCTATACAATGATACAATGGGAATTTAACAGTTGTCAATTTAATCTACAAAGTAAAATTAAGTTTTTTATATGAAAAATAGAATGTGTATTAATTTTTTTAGGTTGACGACGTAAATACTCCAAAAATTTTATACAAATATGTACATTTTCGTACATAAATATCGATTTTATATTTTTCCGTCTCGATATGTACCGCTGAAGATAGCGTTTCTAATTGTCCCTATGAACTAGATATGTAAGGCCGGTAGTTTACCATTAGTAGTTTATTGTAAGAAACGTATTATACGGTAGAATAAGATAGTTTTCGGTAGTTTGGAAACGTTTTTCTTAATCAAATGGCTGTTTAATCACATGGTTAGTAATATTTGATAATAGAGCCTGTATTATACCATTGGTATTTTATAGTAAGAAACCATATCTGTGTAAAAAACCGTATAAAACGTTAGAATACGGTATTTTTCTGTAGGTTTCATAGAAAACATATATTTTTTTTAATGGCCATTTAATCACTTTATTAGCAATATTTCACTATTTTCATCCATAGCGCACTGCCTCATTTCAGTCCATAGGGCACTGTTTAATAATTTTTTTTCGCCCTCCTCACGTAAAGTTTCCGTAAAGAAGCCGTACTGCCACGAAACATAAAATTATTAATTAATAAACTACTTAAGAGAAGCAAGGGGCTCAGAATAAAACAAGGCCAATAAAATCATAGTAAAAAATAATTGCTTTATCAAAATATTAAATATTTTTTACCTAAAAAATAAACTACCAAAACTACGGTAGGAAACGGTAGACTACCGGTTTACTGAGCGATTTGGTAGACTACGGTATTTTTACAATTCTACTCTGGACTTGTACCTGAAGTGTATTACTAACCGCCCGACCTTCGTGTAAATTAGTGTTTGTGAAAATTATACAAAACAAATCTTGATTTCTTTTCATTTCCAGGGTCAGACCATCATTCAAACCCTCACCATACAAGCAGTACGCGCGCTTTGTAAACAAGTAACAAAGGTGGACGACGCCATACTGACGAAGGTCCGCGCCGGCGACTACGCTCAAGACGACATCAGGCTCAGGGCCTACACCTACTGCGTCTACATCGCCCTGGGACTCGCCAGTCCTAACGGAACTCTGAATGAAGAAGCGGGGATGAAATTCATATCAAAAAACACCGATCCAGCGAAGTACACGTCTTCCGTAGAGGCTTGCAACAATCAGACTGGTTTCTTTCCCGACTTTAAACTCTGGAAGGCGCTCGCCTGTTATAATAATGCATACCCTGGGGATTTATACATCCTTTAATTTATAATTCTAAGGTTTAAACTTGGGTAAAACTTTCCATACTAAACTTAACAAAAAATGAACATTAATAACAGAGAAAGAACAGTCATAAGTCTTTGTGAGAATATTTATTTTTGATTAATTGAAATGTAATAATTTAACTTTATAAGTAATAAACTATTTTTCCGAATAAGTCTTTGAAATTTGTACTTCCATTTCATACAGCTCCCTTAGCTGTCTACTCTAACTACCCAGCCGACGATCTTATGACGATCCCAAATATTGATATGTCTTCTAGCTGGTCCCGCTAATGAAACTCCTCTAAAATTTCAAAAGAAAAACATTACACTCTCATTCAACCTAATATCCCATCACGTCTTTGGTTTAAGAAAATTTTGCTTGACAAAAAAGATTTTTTTTTTGTAACATTTATTTATTATTTATGACAAAATACAAGGTTTTTAAACTTTACATATTACATTTTATTACATATTTTATTAGTACGAAAATATTCCCAATCAGTAAAAGTGCTGGTATGAGGGGATATTATATATAATAACACAATGGTTTAAATAAAAATTCAATAAAATAACATCACATATCACTCGTCACACGGGCTGTAAGAACTGTTTTATTTAGGTATTTTTTAAGTACGTATATGTTTTGTATATTTTTTAGATCATTAGAAAGTGAATTGTAAAAATTTATTACCGTATACAAAAAACTGTTTCTTTTTCTTTTGGTCCTAGGTTGTTCGCAAGTTAAATTATTTGATGCTCTTGTATTTATTTTATGTATGTTGTAGTTACATTTAAATTTAATAATTGTCTTTATTTTATTCTTTTTCATTTTAAATATAATTTTTATTTTTTCTGGGTAGATCAATTCCTCTAGATTGAGCATTTTTGTTATTCTACATAATTCTGTAGTTCTAGTATATTTATTAAAATTAAATATTACTTTAAGTGCTTTATTCATTGTTCTTTGTATTGATTCTTGCATATATTTACTACATTGCGACCATATTATTAATCCATCTACAAAGATGCATCCACCATTTGTCGAATGAGGATAGAGCATTGATGTACGAGGACTCACCTTGCGAGAATTGGTGCCTTTGACTCCCCCATTTACGATTGTCGTTTTGAAGAAGAAGATCTCAACCACTTATTCTTTGTTTGCCCAATAAATGACCAAATGGCAACCTTTTTCAAGACTTTGAACTTTGACCCCACTTATTTCTCTTCCTAGAAATATCCAATTCATCTTAGCGAGCAGGAATCCATCTTAGCGAGCAGGAATCCATCTATATACAACCTTATACTAGGGCCTGTTGTTGGATCGGTAACACGGTGACAGTAGCATGAGTATGGGTGGAGGGTTGATCGTTTGGTGGAGGGATTCTCCTTTTTAGTTTTGAAACGAGAAAGGAGAGAACTTTTTTGGAACTGATAGACTTACCTATGTTTATGTTGCTTGCAGATCCAACGGTTGGGCCTGGTTGCTGGTTGCTGGTTGCGTACTGCGAACCAGTTTGTTTTATAAAAAAAATCAACATGACATTGGCAAAAGCATACAATTTATTATGCAACGCCATTTTATTTGAAAAAAAAAGTTTTTGAAATTCACCTTATTTCTAAACATAATTATTGCATCATAATATGGTACGCCGTTTCTGATAATGTGTTACGGCGTAAATTAATTCCTTTGCCTGTTTTCTTTCCTGTCGCCAAATTCAATCATGTCCCTTGCACATATCAGATTCCAAAGAACAAATCAGTATTTTAGCACGCACTTTTATCCCTATACATTTTTTCGCATATTGCTTTGCTATTCGTCCAATATGGTTACGTATTATCTACGCCTCTAACATGTGCTGTAGGTTTGCAGACTCTCGCATTCCAACGCGACATCCCCTCAGCCACCCGCGTTTACCCCTTGCCCCGAGACCCCTAAAATGTGTCATCCCCCTTTCATTTTGGCCTTTATAAAGCAGATTCCGAGCTCTAGAAGTGAGATTATCCCGGGTCGTCTTCCTGCCATTCTGCTTACCTATCTTTCTGGTATTTTCCTGGCTTAAGACACCTACTCAGGGCTTCTTTAACCTAACCAGTCTGCTTTCCATGTTTGGAACTCTTTGGTACTACGGAAAGCCTTGATTCTCACCCCGTACGATCATTGTTATACTGATCTTCCATTGCCTAACGGTGCAATGCATCAGGTTCCTTGATAGAGAGAGTTCGGCCGTCCCAAGGACCACGTGTTCTTTTGCTTTGGCCACCCGGGGCCCATAAATTACCCTGGGTCGAGAAACAATAAATCCGTCGCTTCTCAATCTGTAAAGTCAGTGCTTCTCAACCCGTGTAACCAACAATAGAGAATTCGTTTAATGTTCTAGTGCATGTACTGTGTCTTATGTATAAAATAAAATAATAAACATCTTTAAAATGAAACCAGACGTGTTACGTACTTATTATTTGTCATCTGAAATCAGTGTCCGATTTGACCTCGATTGAATTTGACCTGGATTATTTTTATTCCTTTATTTTTTAATCTGTAATTTTCTTAACTTAGTTTTAGTTTTTGTAATTTAGACTGTTTGATGCCATTTTTTTTTAAATTATTTGTTAACTGAATTTCATTTTATTTATTAGTTCGTCATGTACGTATTTTTTTTCTTTGCTTTTAACTTTTCAACTTTTTCTTAAATGCTTTTAGTATTTTATTTTTGTAATTTCTTCATTTTTATTACAATATTATATTATTTTTGTCATTATGTATTATTGTAGTGTTATATTTAATTTATGAACCTTTTTAACGGGTATTTTTGTATCCAGTGAAGCTACTCGGAAATTTTCATACAATTTTTGCATGTTGAAAACTTATTTTGTATTACAAGTATGTACATATTTTTTTTGGCCAATAAACGCCGTATTTTGGCATTGAACTGAACTGAAAAAACTTAAAGTACGTGTTTAATCGGTAATCGATTTTTACTACAAAATCGCATCGCAAAATATAAAACCAATAAAAATTTAAACAAACCGTCACGAAAAATATATTCAATAATAGTTTGCCCACCACATACCGCACATCGCATCTGAGGACATAATTCCCCTTGGCGGTGCCCCACGGAACAGTTGCTCATTGCTGAACGAGAAAAGCTGCCCGAAGGAGCTCTTTGTAATCTGGTAGCAAGACGGTCATCTGGTAGCAGAAGTACACAATGTGCACTTCATTGGATTGAGAAAAGAGGGAAGTGAATTCTTCACTGACTGGAATGAAATTGATTGGACATGATCAATTCGCCGAAATGATTACAAAACTTTTTAAAAGCCTCGAAATTCTTTTTGGAAGCCACCAGATCTGTATATCCGACAGGACCTATAACAGGGCCACGGATAGTAGCGAGAAGCTCCATTCGGTAATCATAGAAAGGAGGAAAGCGACAAGACCACAGAATGTGTTCAGAAGATTGGTTAGGATATCCGCAGCAGCACGAAGGGGAGTCAACAATATTAAAAACCAATAATTTGTCATTAAATTTACCATGACCTGAGAAAAACTGCATAGTCCAGTGATCGGGGATAACCTAAGAAGGTTTTTAGCGCTGACGGATTGAAGGGAAAAAAAGAAAGATAACCCTCCCTGAGGAGAAAGAATCTCATCACGATTTCCAAGAAGAGCATTTAGAGACATTTTTTTTATATTCGATTCAAACATTTCTTCAGTTCGGAGTAGACGGACGCCACCAATGATAGAGGAAAGCTTTCTTTTTAAGTGAATATTTTTAACAAAGATATATATGTTTCAAGAACATAAGGTTAAATAAAAAACAAAAAAAAACTTGTAATAAGTATCATAAATATTTGTCCTCATTTTAAAAATATATTTAAATATTCATTTATGATTGAGACATTGTTGGTTGATTATATTAATTTAACCCGTCCATCGCTTAAGTATTTTTACGTCATAGCGAAAAATTTGAATTTATTATTTTAGAAATTAGTTTGTACGAGTATGTGTATGGGTATACAGAGAGAAATTAAATGTTGTACTTTATTTTTTAGACTGTGGGTAACACTGTTTTAAAATTTTGTTAATATCTCACACTATATTATGTTTTAATGTATATTTTTTAATGTATATAAATCGAAACTGCACTATTAAATGTCCTAGGCCCAAGACACATTATTTTTAGTGTTTAATATTGTATTTAATGCAAATAAAAAGAAATTACAAAAGTAGGTTAGATGCAGTGGAAATTCGAGCCCTCAGGCAAATTTGTGGTAAAACGATATATGATAGGAGCACAAATGTCGAGATGTAAGGCTGAGACATGCATTATCGACAGAATCACGAAAGGGGTGCTGCGTTAGTTTGGACATGTGAAGCGAATGGACAGCAAAAGAACGGCTTAATATATTTACAATGCTAATGTAGATGGATGCAGAAATAGAGAAGACATTTATTTGTTTATTTATTTTGTTCATTAACGCCCAAAAGGCATTTACAAAAAATAAAAATGAAATACATGCTAACATACTAAATAATAAACACAGAATATACAGAAAAATATATGAAATTAGTTAAAAAGGATATAATAAAAAGTTTTACAAAGTAAAAAAAAAAAAACAATAATAATAAAGGTATGCAAGAAAAAACAGTTAGCATATAAACAAAAAATGCAAAGATATAAGCTTATGAAATAAATTCTGTAAAGCAAACAATAAACAAAGTGTTACGGTAAGCAAGAAAGACATTTTTAAGTTAAATTAATAAACAAGCAAGCATATATTATCACGAAAAAATAAGAAATAAAAATATGTTTCTATGAAATGCGTATTTGTCAATACTACAGTGCAATTTGATATAATAGTAAAAAATAAAAAACAAGTATATGGTAATAAAAATAAACAAGTAAGTATTTTTTTAATTTATGGAATTGAATTGTCAATAATGGTTTGACGAGCAGCTACAAATAAACTTGATATTGTGGACTTATAAGATAGTAAAGAATTGGACAGAATGTCTGCAGCCGTTCCGTAAGTGTTACCTAACCTACGCACTATGCAGTCTCGGTATCAATGAATTGTTTTGTTGGTTGGAAGAAGTACTGGAGCAATGAAACAATAAAGTACTCCTAATGTTGACAGCAGGTACTGTAAAATTAATCAATTCAAGTATTTTTGGTGCGTCAAAAAGAGAGTTTACAATTTTATACAGTACAGTGAGATCATTAATAGTTCTTCTTTCAGAAAGAGTTGTTAGGTTAAGCAGTGTTAATAAATAGTCATAATTCACATTTTGTATTGGAATGTTTAGTTTGTAGTTTATATATCGTAGAAATTTATGTTGAATGTTTTCTATATTATAAACATGAACATTATAGCAGGGTGACCATATTGATGAATTAAAATCTAAATTACTTCTTGCAAGAGAACAGTATAATATTTTCAACGATCGGATGGACTTGAAATTTTTTGTGTTTCTCAAGATAAAACCCAACATTTTTAATGCCTTGCTTGAAATTTCATTGACATGATATACAAAAGACAATTTTTCATCAAAAAATACCCCAAGATTCTTTATCACTGATACTGTAGAAAGATTGACACCGCCAATACTGTAACAAAAAATGAGCGTTTTTTTTTGTCAAAAGTCGGAATAATCGGCGCACGTGCATGAGAAGATGTATGAATGTAGAGGAAATTTTTATCTCTAAATGAAAGTAGAGTAAATTACGCGGCCACTACACGCATGCGCGCAGGCGGGATGTCAGACCTTTGAACACAGTGCGATGTGTGCAAATATGGCGGCCTCCGTGGTGTAGTGGTTAAGACGCTTGACTCACGCACGGAAGGTTCCGGGTTCGATTCCCGGTGAGAACACAAAAATTATAATGTGATTTTTCTCAAGCCTGGGTGCTCTGTGATGTAATTCACCACTGTAATTAGGCCTCCTGGCCTGTTGCAAAAAAAAAAAAAATGTTAAATGATTCTACGCGCCTTCTGGTAAACTATATTGTAATTGTATGGATATTGGTTTTTCCTATAAAATTCAATCATAACTAGCAGACAACAGTCTGTTACATGCTAGAATATTCATTCAAAACACGTGTGTAGATCCGATTGCTAGGCGTATCATAAATACAATATTTTTGTCGTCCTCGTTGACTCCAGTCAACGAGGACGTCACGTGGTGAATTGTAGACCATCTAGCGGCCGATCTGTGAAACGTTAAAATATATAAGCTAAGATTTTTGTTATTTTTTTTTTTATTGATTGAAAAAAAACTATTTTACCAGAATTTATATCTGTACCTCAGAGGCAGACGGATGCAAATCCAGAATTTGATGAAATGACATTTCGAATTTCGTAAACAGTTTACGATCACGTCCATTGATTTTGAAAAAATTTCAGTCTTATAATGAAAGAACCAATGTATTAAGATACTAAAAATAAAAATAAATGCTATAAATGATTATAAATCACTTGGATAAAGTAGATTTTTTAGGTTCTTGTTGAAAATTTGAGATTTGGATTTGGATTTGCATTTGTCGGCCTCTGAGGTACAGATATAAATATTTTATCTGCCATTTGAAACATTAAAAAATAAATTAAAAAATTTACACGCGTGTGGATCCGATCGTTAGGCGTATCATATATATAATATTTTTGTCGCCCTCGTAACTGGAAGCGTGGCGTCTTTTGTAATCTGACTACTCGGTGGTCGGCTGAGGTTGTAGGGTGAGGTGGATGGTCTGAGGTTGGGGATCTGTGGCGGAGTTTGCCCACGTTGATCGGACGTCCAGCGGGCTAAATGGGCCCGTACAGAGAGAGGACAGACGCAATCAATCATTTCTAGAGTAATAATATATACGATTACTTCAATGAAAAACTTTGTTTAGTTATTTAGTTGATTTATTATGTAAGGATCGGGTGGGGGGTTTCGGCTGTGGCCTGTTTTAGTTTTTCGTTGAAGTAAATTTAATAGATTTTTTAATTTTTTTGAAGTAAACAAATAAATAACTATCCCTTTGAAGTAAATATAAACCTTGTACATTAGAAGCAAGGTAAATGAACGATGCAACTCACATATTAAAAAATATATATACACGATATTAAGAGATTTTAATAACTGCTTTATCATCATCAGTGGCGCTACAAGCCGTTGAATGCGCTGGCCTTCTCCTGAATCTGTCTCCATTTCTTCCTGCACCTTTGTCTCTTCTCCAATTCGCCAAACCAATTGCTCTCATGTCACTTTTTACCTCATCCAGCCATCCCTATTTTGGTCTGCCTTGGAAGGCACTCTGGAGAGTGATATAAATAATTATAGTGGGGGTACAATTATAATTCATTCTGTGCGCATGGTCATCTTCTGCACGTGTAATCTTCTTCTTTTTATTCGTATGTTCGCCATATAGTGCCTCTATTCATGATTAAATCATCTCCTGCACACTCCATTTTTGTTAACAGCAATGACTACTTAGTATTGATGTAATATTTTATATTTACATTTAAGTCATTAATTAAAAACTATTTGGTACACTTTCACTTATTTATTTGACCAATTAGCGCTTTCATCCTCTAATGGGCATTTTCAGACTGGTGAATATTATACAGGGTAAGGATAATTTATATTAAACTAAATATTATCTTAAGTGTAGGTACATTTATGTACACTTATGTACCTACACTTTTGTATCATTTTGGAACAAAGAAAAAGTGATGAATTCAAAAATTTATTGGAACTTGGTTATAACACAAGATTCACACAAAATGAAGGTTTAGTGATTCCAAAGACAAGAAACAAATATGGGACAAGAAATTTAAAATATGTGGTTCCAGTTATGTTCAATTTGTTACCAAACAATCTGAGAAATGGCACTACCAAAAGTGACAAGGGCAAAATAATAGACTGGCTATTCGATCAGGAGTTTATATATTTAAAAAATTGAATATTTGTAAATATAGATATATATAAAATAGAATTTATAACTAAGTAATATTCTCATGGATGTTTATGTGTGTATATGTATGTTCACATGTATGTATGTAAGTATGTATGTATGTGTATATATGTGTATATATGTATGTATGGATATGTATGTGTGCATGTACGGGTATAAATCTATCTCTTTTCCATGTACCCACAGTTCGCACCAACTATGCACAGAACTCTCCTCTGATTCGCTTGACGCGTAATTATAATTTATTTTTCAATAACATAGACATATTTAATTGCAGTAAATTCACTTTTAAAACCAAAATTAAAAAACTATTATTTGAAAAAAATTATGTTTCGTTATAAAAAAATATATATTTATATTTTTACATTATAATTGTAAATTGTTTCTATTCACTCATATCAAATACACACTTACCCTGTCCTTAAACCTACCCTCACACCCATATACAATCACACACATATTCACATACTTACCAAAACCACACTCCACTTTTTTACACACGCATCCTCACACACAAAAAAAAACTCGCACACATGCACTTCTATATGCGGATGATATATAGGTATAGACTTACATATAGATATATAGATATAAATATAGATATAGATATTGGTATAGATATAGATATGGATATGTTAATAAATAATGTTTTTAATAAAATGCTTTGTGCCTATTAAATATGTACACACTTCTGTTCAAAATTTTGGTACTCCGGTTCTGTATTTATTTATTTTTTATCTTAAAATTGCGTGATAATTCACTTATTTTTTGCTTTTTTTTTACATCTTCTAAATATTTTTTTTGAAAGCACATGTACTTTTTTTTCGCTCCCTATATCTAAGTTAGTAGTAATTATTATTATAAAACCATGTAGGACTATCATATGATTAATTGTAAAGGATCTTTACCGACACGCCATATGCATTGGCTTGGTGAGTCCTGTAAAAAAATTAAAAAATTAAAAAATGTCTTAAAATAACTAAAATGTAATATTGTATGTAAATAATAAATAAATAAATAAAAAATAAAAAGATAATATTTAGTTTAATATAAATTATATTTACACTGTATAATATTCACCAGTCTGAAGATGCCCATTAGAGGATGAAAGCGGTAATTGGTCAATTAAATAAGTGGAAGTGTACCAAGTATTTTTAAATTAATAACTCATATGTAAATATAAGTTATTACATCATTACAATGGAATTCCATCAAGAATTGTTAATAAGTAATTTAAATAAAGACTAATTAATATCTTTAGAAAAATATAAAATAATTATTTTCTGAATGTAAAAACATTGTAATTATAAGCCAAGGTGTTAAGAAAGTGTTGCAACGATAACAAAAATTAATTGAGTAAAAAATGAATAAGTAATCATGATTTGAGATATTTAATGAAACTGACTTGATCTATCGGTTTATTTAAAGGACAAAGTTACAAAATGAAGATCGTTTTATTATATCTGGTTATTTTTGCTGTCTTTGGACTTACACAGGTAAAATATATTTCGCATGTTTACCATCTGTTTTACTTGGCACATTTTTTTACACTAGGAGTGGATTTTACCCGTCAGCGAGTTTTTAAGATGCCTAGTATGTATGTGAAATATATTCAGTTAGATGAAGTTCACCCGCATCAATAAATGTTTCAGCTCTTTAAGAAGTTTAAAAGCTGATTGGGAAGACAACTATCAACAATCTTCACAACTTCGAGGGTTGCTACTTAAGTTTTGAGATAGACAATAAAAACAAATATTTGTAATCGAAAATGGCTTTATTGTTTTTCAGGCAAACCAATGATGGTGTGCCATTTAGAATTGACCGTTCTACGTTGCTCTAATAGAATAGCGACGACATGTCCAGCTATTTTGAAAAAACAGGCGGCCATTTGCTTCGTGCGCGAACAACTTTTGTTGGATTTGGCCCGTCTTGAAAGACCCATACAGTCGATTGTTGTTTTGTTTTGGGTTCAATAGATCCACGATTCGTCGCCTATTACGATCTTATAGACGTGTTTTGAAGCACCGCGATTGAATTTTTTAAACATTTGTTTGCACCAATCGACACGAGTCTTTTTTTGAGCGATTGTCAAATTTTGCAGTATCCAACGCGAATATTTATTTTTGACGATCAAATTTTCATGCAATATTGAATAAATGCAAGTTGAACTAATGTCCAAGCATGTTTAAATCTCATGGTATGTCACATGAAGATCTTGCAATATCAGTTCACGCAAACCATCGATTTTTCCAGGCACACGATTTTGGACGGCCTTCACAGTTTGAATTCAGAAAATCAGAAAAACACGGTTGCTCGAAATGGTGTTTTATCACCAAAAGCCGCAGCGAGTTGATTGGCACACTGTTGTTGGTTTAATCTTCGTCGAAAGGCATAGAAAATCATCGCACGAAAATGTTGACGATTAAGTTCCATTTTTTTAACAAAATTAATTTTGCAAGTATCTGTACACAACACAAATATCACTCGTATAAAAAAACGTTCTGAGTACGTTTACCATTAAAAATGGCAAACTTTGCGGTGACGATTTCACATTTGACATATTCACCCTGGTGTTGGCCGTATCTCAAAACTTAAATAGCAACCCTCGTGTCAGCAAATAATTGAAGAAATATGGAAGTTCAGAGAAAGGTAGACAGGAAAATGTTAAAATATGCACAATAGTCACTTATTCCAGCTGATGACATGTCATAAACCCTGTTCCACAAGCCCTGTTTCTGTTACAAATAGCCTAGACTTCAATATTTTCTTGTCTAAAATAATGTTAATTTTAATAACTTCTTGATGTGTGTTTATACAATGTAAAGTGTACTTATTTCTCTTTCGCAGTTTAAATAACTTATGTGATTGAAAAGCAGCCTCTTTAAAATGATTTAAAATTGAAATAAATGGCTATTAAAGCAAAAAGTGCCTCCTTGAAAATGATTGTTTACACTTCAAGCTCATAGATATGTGGATGTATATACCAAGAACTGGTCTTTTTTTATTTAGTCTTTAAATAGTCCAAACAAAGTATCATACATGAATGTTCTTATTATTATTATTATTATTATGGATAACTTATATAGCGCCATTTTCGTAACAAAATACCTCAAGGGCGCTTTACATGGTGATTCTTTTAAATTTGTAATTTAATTAAAATAATTTATTTTGTTGTCACATGCTACGGATTTATTCAAATAAATGGTTTAGAAAACAAGTGGGTTTTAAGTATTTTCCGAAACATCACTTCACTTTCACAGCCTCGCACCTCTGATGGGAGAGCATTCCATGCCATAGGGCCTGCGACCGCAAATGCGCGTTCACTGAATTTAGTGCGCTAATATTGACTTATATCTAATTGTCATTAAACTATTTACTAACTATTAATATTTCCAAACTAAATACGTACCTTTCGGACGAAAACGACTCAACTAAAAAAATAACAATTTGGGAAATTGCAAAAGAAGAATGTTAATTGTGATACCTTATAAATTGTAAATTGTGACAAAGCTAAATTGGTCGTTTTAATATTTTTTAAAAAAACAAAAGGCTTTTTCGCTATTTTATGTTTGTCTGCGTTGCGTCCTTCACGCAGCAATGTAAACAAAACACTAATTGCGTCACTTTCGTACTGACACGGAA
Source organism: Micrasema longulum (assembly GCF_059751315.1). NCBI lineage: Eukaryota > Metazoa > Arthropoda > Insecta > Trichoptera > Brachycentridae > Micrasema > Micrasema longulum. Next base: position 114,270 of record NW_028278800.1, read on the forward strand.
TCAAAATTCACTAAGTAACAAACAGACCGATGTAACGGTGTAACGATCTTAACTCATTTTAAGCTTTTCTTTAGTTAAGTCGCTTTTGTCCTTAAGGTGCGATATGTACACTTGAAAGTTGTAAACTGAACTACGCACCAACCGTCGCAGCAGCAACTACTAGGCAAGGCCTGAAAACGATTTCCCAGTTTTTATTCTTCTTCTTTTACCAGTAAGTTAATTCAACAATGTTTTGAGTATGTTCAAATGTTTGCAGGAAAGCTGGAGTGTGCAGCAGGAGCGAATCCTGTATAGAAGCGATTATGCGCAGCTTACCATTATATTTGACTAACGATAATAATATTTTATTGCAACTTTACCCACAGAAAAACAAATAAATAATTAACATTTATTTCAAATCATTTCCACCGTTTGTATTTTTATCCTGATATAAATATAAATTTTAATAAAGCCCGTCCAGCGCCTGCGGTGAGCCAAGAAACTAGTTGATTATTCTAGCTTATTTTTTCGTACAAATAAGTATACTATATTTTGAATGTTATTATCCCCAGTGCGGATTTTTTCTCCTAGATTAAACTTGCAGATTACACAAATTATTTGAAGGTTCTTGATTTGGAAAACAGTATTTCAAACATTGTTTCTTAGGGACTATTTTTCTTTGAGATGGTACTTTTGACATAAGACCATAATTACTTTCATGCGTCATATTGCAAGACATATAGCGCTCCACGCGGCCGTTTTTAGCACTATTAATTACTAGAACAATTCGACCAGTTGACATTTCAATTGAATACCTAATATCGACTGAATTCATAGTGGTATTTTATATTTATTTTTTGACGAATTATATATTAAAGTAATGGATAATATATCTATATAATATAATATATCACGAAGTTACGTCGTTTGAATTGATTTCATGGATGAGAGTTGTTGTATCACACAGAACCACAGAAAAATATCAATTTATAGTATATATTACTTACATTATAGTATGTACTTCCTATGTAGGTGCAAATTATAATGCCTAGACTTACATATTCCGTTCTCGAAAATATTTTCTCTCTCTGTTGCAACAAAATTAGATTATTTTTGTCATTTTATTTTTTACTCGGCCCAAAATTAGTCAAAATTGACTCATGAAGTGAAAGAAACAATAACATATTAACATTTTTTGGCCAGTGTTTTTAAAATGCGTTTCATTTGGTGTATCTATGCAGAAATGTAAATTATTGTTTATTTTTTCTTTTAGAGCCAAAACATTCTTCAGCTCGCAAAAATCTTTGGCGCCAGGATAGCTTGCGCTAGAGTGTCAAAGGCCTATCCTGCAGACATAGCAAAAGTTCACAAAGATGACTTTACTGTAAGAAGCATCAGTGTCAAGGTATGTATTGTGATAGTTCTCAGTAGTGATAGTTCTAGTATAATCATATAACAAAACAGTCTGTTTTTTTTTAAACATAAATCTGGTTTGAGTATTAATTTGTTTGTTGAATTGGGAACGAATCATTGTGATAGAACGTTAAACAACTAAGATGAAAATAATGAAATAAAACCCGATTCTATGTATAAAAACATTAACTACGTAAGCAGCATATTATTTTTATCAAACTTAGAAAATTATAACAAATGAATAATATTACAAAACAAAGCTCTTATATATTTTTTAAAGGATTCGCGAAAGTAAAGTCGACGTTAAGCAAATTAAAAATATTTACATGTAGGCAAATAATATTTTATAATACCATGGTATTTGTGTATAAAATTGTTGATTAAAAAAAAACTGAATTTTGGAAAAATTAATTAATTAACTGGATTAATTAGTCAACTGGAATATATAAAGATCTGAATCCCATTTAGAAAGAAGGCGAAGTCACAGAACTCATAATTTTATATAAATGAACAGCACACCGTAGATCAATACAGACAATCACTGTTTGTAAATACATTTTATTTCAGAACATTTAAGCAAAAGAAGCAACGACGATTCTTCTCTGAACTGGTTAGGTGAGGTCAAATTGGGTTAAGTTAGGTGTTTCATTCGTTTCGTAAATTCACTATTAATTTTTTGAACTTATTTACTTATTCATTATATAACGCCCATGGGGTATTTTTAAGGACATATTTATAGAAAATGATTATAAAGAAAAGTAGAAAGACACAATGGGATATAGTAGACTTTGTGGGAGTGGAAGCGGGAGAGAGGTGTTTATAATTGAATTTGATTCAGTGATCGTTTAAAAGAAGACCATTGTTAAAAAATAAAAATAAATATTTTTTTAAATTAGAATTAACGAACACTGTCGTGGACTTTCTAGAAATAGTTTATCTGAATTCGCAAACCATATTATGGATACAAACCATAATTTTCATTCACACAAAATTAAACTTTTGCATACGGTCATAAATAAAGGAATCATAATGAACAATTTAGAAAATATTGAAATACAAAAAAAAAAATCAGAGAAATTTTTAATTAATAATATTATATTTCAAAATGCATCACCCCTGCTATCAATATTCCCCATAATTAGGAAAACCCCACCCCCTCCACCACACATTGCCTGCCCCCTTCCGCCCGACCCTATCAGTACCTAAGTATTAATCTGTGTATGTATTTTAGTTTAGTTTATATTTACACCTGAGGATGGGTACTACTGATTACCCGAAACTAGTCGTGTTTTAATATATTAAACTCTTGTGTGGCAAATTTACAACGTGTTTTATTTGAAATAAAAAGCCATTAAGACTGGTACATTTGTCGGCAGACCTAGGAATTCTGGGCATAGGGGAATGAAAACAATAGTTAGTTCTATAGTTATCGGTATGAAAGAGTAAGTTTTGTCTGAGGTTTCTAGTTGGGATATTAATTTTTTTAGCTCAGAAGTTCAGGCGCATCAAAGAGTGAGTTGAGAATTTTAAATGGGACTAGAAGGTCTGATTTATTTCGACGGTCTTAAAGAGGAGATATATTTGAGCTAGTTTCTAACACATAGTACGAATATTGGTAACTGGATAAGCTTAACCTTCAGCCTATCTTTCTCAAAAATCGATGTTGAACTGATTTAATATTCTTAATGTGAACGTCATTCCATTTTCACACCTAATGGTGCATAGGGCACTGCATTGGTACACCAATCGCATTGTATCTTGATCACTTTTTTACCATGAAGGTAAGATGATCAGTCTTACACTTCAGGTACCAGTCTAGGGACTGTGAAATATTCTAGTGTAAAAACACATTTTTACAACTAAAAAAAACCATATTGCGAATTGAACCTGAGACCTCCTGCATGGTAGGCAAACGCATTGGCCACGGGGCACAAATTCACTTATTGGTTAAATGAAAAACGTTTTACTAATTACAAAATAATATTTTAGAAATATATTAGCGACCACTTGATATCTACTCTTTAAAGACCTTGGCATGGAGAGCGAGTAGTCTATGAACACAATACTAGGAGCTTGTTTAGCACTAACCCCTAACAGAACTGATGAAATATGTATGATTTTAAGGCATGTGGATGCGTGGGAGCTCCTACCCAATTGGAAGTTGACAAGAAACAATTTTGAGGTTTAACGTGTATTTATTACATGATGAAATAATGGCCATACCAAAGTGACTAACTGAGTAGACGTTTTACATTGAATCACTGAAAACTGAGCTGGACGACATGTGTTGTAACTCACTGTATGAATTACACGTTGTAACTGCATATTGTAACTCAGGATGTTATCACTTACATATTGTTCAGTGTTCATTTTACTTCCTGATGAGATTTTAGGGTCTTGTATTTATTTCGTGTTTCTCAGCGATTTTACATTTTCTCGTATCTGCAGTTAGTTGATGGTCAATTAATTGTTTGCAAACCGGAAATTTGTGATTTTTTTTCCGCGTGCACTTTAAACAATAGCAACTGCTGACACGGAGATTTGATTTCCGGGTGACTCCTAAAAATATAATAAATAAAACGCGTCCAACAACTGTTCCTTGAGGCATTCCAAAACATGAACAGATTATTCTACTGCTAAAATTTATCACCTTAGGTGTACGCCTACTGCGTCTACCTACTGCTGGGACTTGCCGACATCAATGGATCCCTGAAGAAGGATGCTGGTCTCCAATTACTCGCCAAATCGTCAACCCCTGCCCAGTACTCAGCTGCAGTGGACGCGTGCAGGTTTCAAATAGCCCTCACACCAATTTCAAGATTATGGAACACCCTTGTTTGCTACAACAAGAAGTACCCCGGCGACATTTACGTCCTATGAAAAGAATATTAACCATACGTTAATTGCACCTATATAAAACAAAAAAGACTGCTGTATCTCGATTGAAAAAAAACTCATTTAAAACAATTTTGGTTTTAATCGCTTATTTTAAAAATATTTTTGTAATATATTTTTTTGAAACATAAGTACAAAGACTTATTGCCAAAAGCAATATCTTCCAGCCAACCAAAAAACAGACTGTCAAAAGAAGAGTCGAAATTTTGTACTAAAAAAACATAAATATATATCAAAAGATCATCATCATCATTTTTTTGTTACACGAAGGAGAGATAATCAATCTTACTCTTCAGGTACCATTCCAGGGACCAAGAAATATTCTAGTGAGGAAACGCCCTTTTTAAATAAATATTTCATGTCAACCATGTCGGGAATTGAACCCGAGACCTCTCGCATGGAAGGCAAACGCGCTAACCATTACACCACGAGGCTGACCTATCAAAAGAGACATACATAAAATAAAAATAGCATTTTTTTAATTTGTCGCAACAGAGAGGGAAAACATTTTCGAGAAGGTAATATAGAAGTCTAAGTATTTACAGGGCTTATGACCTGTCATTGACTGGTTTAGGTGACCACTTCATGCACTGTGTAACATTCACCATTCTGCCTATGTTTGACAGGCGCCGTGGCGCAATTGGTTAGACGGCTAACTGTGAAACTGGCGTCGCGGGTTCGATTCCCGCCAGTTGAAAAATCTAAGATTTTTTTTTTCCTGATTGGTCTGGGTGTCGTGGTGTATTTTTCATTACCTCCTTCCATATCCCCTCTATCTCACCCGCTGACAAGCCTCAAAATAGAGGCTTAGCGGGTTATTCCTTTTAAAAAAACAAAAAAAACATCCGCATTTCCTCAACTCTTCCATCTGTTGTCTTTTGTGAAGTGAAAGAGCTTAAACCTTTATCATGCGGGTGAGATTCATCCGGCTGAACCAATTCACCTTCTAAGCAACGCCTGAAAACAATTTTCTAATTTGTATACTTCTTATTTTACCAGGTAGTTAATTCAACAATGTTTTGAGTATGCCCAAATGCTTGCAGACTGGCTGGATTTCCTCCGTAGGGAACAATTCGTATTTAAATTTGTTGCAACAGAGAGGTAAAACATTTTTGAAAAGGTAATATGGCATTTTGGCAGTTTACATTCCTTAGCCAACAAATTTACTTGTGATATAGACATTGTTAATACAACAATTATTCATTTTAAAATGTTCTTAAATGCATTTTTTAAAACTAATTATTAAAGCCGCAATTAAACTTTCTTTTTGATGCAATTCTTTCTCTGTTTTTTATGTGTATTATTATTACCTTATCTCTTTCTGAAATTAATTTTTTAAATATTTTTTATATGTGTACCATATGTTATATATTATAAAGTAAATTAACTTTTATTGTTTACTTTTAATATTGATTTTTTAATACATATTTTTTAGAAACTTTTTATAGGTTATTTACAATGTGCTTTTTAATCATAATATTTTTCTTATATTATAATACAAAAATTTGTGACTTCTATCTACATTGTCGTCGGTTACGTTGTTTTATTTAGCTTAAAAATAATATGTCAATTTATATAATAATTTTTTTAAGAGTGGAATGATGCGGAGTAATACATAGAAAACTATAATTGGCCTATAATGTTGTTTTATTTGTAAATATTGTATTTTTATGTTATAATGGCTGTTTTCTGTTTTATTTATTTTAATAAATAAAAATAAACATCCTTAACCCTCCCTCCCCGGTAATGTGAAGCTAGTACACATTGCGTCTAATAACTATAATATCATTATAAATATAATAAAAATTGGCTTTAGATTTTCAGTATTCCTTCATAACACATTTACGTATCGACTGAAATACTTTGTTATTAAAGAATAAGTACTTTTAGGCGCAAAAAAAGCATTTTATCGGAAATCGAAGATAAATTACAAATATCATCAAAAGTATACTCACAGTATACCAATAAAACCTGGCGTTACACGTCCACTACATGTCCAGTCACATAATTTAGTACTAGCTACTTAGTAGCTCTCGGGAAGTTGGCGCCAGTGCACGTTTCGCCCGAGCCGTTAGCGAAATTCAACGGTTTTTTCATGTTTTTATGAGTTAGATTTGAAATATTATTATCTTTGATTTAAATTGTGGTTAATAGGAGCCATTCCCTATAAATATTTCATTTTTCCCTTTTTAAATCTTTTTTTTTAAATGTGGAGTGACTACACAGCACTGTAACGCGCGGGTGTTTTTAGGACAGTAAGGGAAAGGTTAACTGATCACCTTATTTTTGTTTGACAGATAATCTAAATACGCAGCATTACTTTGTTATTTTTTTTAATATACCTACTCTCGAGGATCGCAGGACAATAACTGACCTAATATTTTTATATAAAATCAATAATTTTAAATTCGATTGTTGCGAACTCCTGGATTTAATAAATATAAATATACCAACACGTAGAACTAGACTAAATACTCTATATTATTGTCACCTTTCTCCAACTAACTATCTTTGTCACTCACCTATACAGACTAGGAAATGAATGTACCTCTCATATCGACATTTTTAACCCGAGTCTCAGTAAATTCAAATCATCTATTTATAAATATTTTATGATATTCTATGGTAACGATTAACGAATTATTTGCAAAAGGTACTTTTGCTAACGATCTGGTGTTAACTCATTTTATGTCCATTTGACATACATGCATGTAGGTATATTATATATTTTTTTTTCTTTTTCTTTTTCTTTTTCGTTATCTTTTTCTATTTCTTTTTAAACCCATGTTTTAATATTGTTTTTGTTTTATTGTATTTCTAACTAACTCATTATAGTGATATATTTTATATTGTATAAGACAATTGTGCCGTATAATAAATGAATTAAATTAATAAATACATTACAATACAGTGCTCTATGGACCACTGGGTGCTGATAGGGAAAAGATTATGATGATGAAGAATTGCAATGAATTTATGTTGATTTAATCAAATTTAAATCGTGATTCGAAAAAAAAATAAAAAACAGTATTGATTGGTAAAAAATATTATTTTTAACTGATCTAATGTGCAAACTCTGGAGACAAATAATTTTTTTTTTTTTTTAATGTGTACACTAAATATGATTAATTACGCAAGAATGATAAAATAATATGTTAGTCAATTTATTATACCTATTCAATATTCGGGCCTTGTTGCCAAGGTCACAAAACGATAAAGAATTATCAAATACAAGGAAAAAAATATTTTCATGGATTTTTTACAAATTCCTCTTTTTATAAATTTATTGCATATACAACTTGCTCACCACATACCGCACACCGCATCTGAGGACTTTTATAAAAATAGCTGAATCAAAATTTCTATAAATTGTTAAAATTATAAACTTCGTATGTATTTTTTTTTTCGATCGAATGATTTTTGGAAGAAGTCTCTTTGGCGGTTTCAAAATTGCTAGTTTTCAAACAAAATGTTGTTACTATCCTACTGTGGGTACAATCTTTTTATCTCCGGTCCAATGAAAACTAAACTCTCACCGAGTGTACACGTGACGTTTTTGTATTTCCAGCGCGATTGCCAACAATTTAATTTAGCTATCAATAAGTCCTTATAATCCTCGTCGTGTCGTATTACCGGGTGAATTAATAATCAAGAAACCGACAAGTGCCGACCTAACCAAAGGATCAGAGAGAGCTTGCCGCAAGAGAAATTCAAACAAAATTATGCCAAGAATCCCAGTACAAGTTAGGTAATTGCATTCATTTGTATTAGGGTTCAGTGGCAAAGTAACTAAAGATAACACAAAGCAACGCCAAAATCCCGCGAACCAGGGACCTTACCTTATTCTGGACTAATTCGTCTTTAGAATCGTATGCGATTTCCGTAATTCGACGAGTGACAGCATTCTTTAACCACCCATACGAATGCAGTCGATCGAAAACCAATCGACTTTATATCGAGTGCCCACTCGACATTGACAATCGAATGCGACATCGCAACTTCAGCTGTCAAACTTCTTTCTTGTAAAACGCTCGGCATTCATGATTGAATGACGAGTAGGTATTTTTGTTGTATTTTAACTTGAAATTTACAACACTGATCAATGTTATGATGATGACGTATCAACAAAAGTGCAACAAATATAACTGTATCTACTTATTTATAATCCATTATTAAATGAAGTTTCACTAGAAACATGATTTCAAAAATATTTTATCGCTTGTCAATATCAAAATACGTATTTGAGATATATATTATACAATATGTTTTTAAGATCCATCAAATAAATACTAAATATTTCTAATAATATGTAGACGTGTGTTGTGTCAAAGGCAAATAATAATTTTCAATGTTGCAGTGTCTCAGTAAAACATTTTCTTTTATTTTCATAATATTCCATACACAAAATATTCAACGGAAAAAGTCTGACAACAAACAATAAAGGTTTACGTGTGAGACCAGGAAAGCCATAGATAAATACGGATCTGTTAGTGTTGTCACTTTCTCATTTGTCTTTGCAATCAAATTATCGAAGGGTTTTCAAGAATAGCATTATGACAAAGCGATCGAGATGCTCAATCGACTACTGTCGAGTGTGTGACAAAATGTCACATCTTTCCAGCATAAAGCTCCAGCGAAACGCAATATTCGAGCGTCCATCCGCTATCTGGCGAGTGGCGCGATCGCACATAAATGTATAAAGAACAAACATTTTATTTTCATGAAACAACCAACCCAAATAATTGCAAAATCGACAAGGAGTTTCCTTCATCTTAAAAATCTATTTCGTCCTTGAGAACTTAAAACGCTTTTCCGAAATATAAAACACCCTGGGTCCGATAAAGGAGCCTCTAAGAAAAGCGGCCTCCGTGGTGTAGTGGTTAAGACGCTTGACTCACGCTCGGAAAGTTCCGAGTTCGATTCTCGGTGAGAACACAAAAATTAAAAATGTCATTTTTCTCAAGCCTGGGTGTTCGGTGATGTAATTCACCACTGTAATTGGGCCTCCTGGTCTGTTGTGGTGCAAAAAAAAAAAGTTGCGCTGGTTTTGGTTATTGCATTATTCGTATTCTGGGAAAACCTCGTACGAAAATTTTACTGTGACCTCTCCTTATAGTTCGACCCGAAGTGTGTCAAAGCTTCTTTTTGGTCAAATTAAATTGATTCACATCCAGCACCTTCATACGCTACAGCAACTGTTCTAATGGATATGTTGGAGGGCATTGGAATATGATCCTTAGCAATAATTTCTAGGAATTTATGAGAGGCTTTATAATGGGTGCTGCTCAACCCCCCCCCCCCCCTATCCCATAGGTTACAGTTGATTGAGACAGAGATAATTACACTCAAGTATATATCTTTATCATAGTCGATAAAATTCAGATTATAAGATTTACTTTATGATTTCATTGTTTGATTCTTCTCTGACTTAATTAAATAATAATTTAAAACATGCGTCATTAAATCTTTATTGTGAAATTAAAAAACGGAACATAACAAATTCGTTTTTCTTTGTGATATTATGCAAGTCAAAAGTTGTTATTTCACTATGAACAAACGTTTATTTATGTATAGTACTTATGTAAATTGCTCTGTTTTTACCGAACAAAAAAGAGAAGCAGTTTTGATGTTTATAGACGATACTTCGTCAGAGAATTACATTTTTTCATTGTATAAAAGGTCGGGAATAACGCAAAACTGTTTAGTAGACATTTAAAATTGCAGAAAAATATGAAGCTCGTGTATTTGTTCCTTATTGTTGGAGTCGCTGCCAGCTTGGCAGCTGATACAGAGGTAAATGAAAACCTTTTTTTTCACAAAAAAATTACCGGACTTCTTCAATTCTCTACTTAGACGGCTCTTGAACAAACATAGCATATTGATATAGAACCACTATTAATTTCAAACACAAAAAATCTCCTTCTAAGAACAGGCTGAGCCATGTTAGATGGAGACTAACTTAACCAGAACACTCTATTTTAATGTTCAAATACTCTACTTCTTTAGTTTTGGGAACAAGAAAAAGTCAAAGGGGGCCAGATCTGGGAAATGCGGTGGCTGCGGCATTATTAGTGTGTTGTTTTTGACCAAAAATTCACACACAAGCAACGATGTGTGAGCAGGGGCGTTATCATGGTGCAAAAGCCAATTTTTGTTCTTCAGGTAATATTCCTTACTGACCGTTTACCCTGTGACAAGAACTCATGATGCACCACGCCCCTGCAATGGAAGAAAACTGTAAGCAAAACCTTCACATTTGACCGAACTTGGCGCGCTTTTTCGGTCTTGGCTCGTGCGGCAGCTTTAATTGGGATGATTGAGCTTTGATTTCCACTTCATAACCGTAAACCCATAATTCTTCACTAGTTATGACCTCCTGGAGCAAATTTGGGTCATTGCTGACAGAGTCCAACAGCTTCTGAGCAATGTTTTTGCGATGCTGTTTTTGGTTGAAATTGAGCAACTTTGGTCCGAATTTCGCGGCAACCCGTCTTATGCCCAAATCATTAGTAAAAATCGAATGGCACGAGCCATTCGATATGTTTAGGTCCTCAGCAACTTCTAATTGGTGATTCGTCGATTGGGCAATACTATTTTCTTCACTTCATCAATGTTTTCGTCTGTTGCTGACGTGCTCGGGCGTCCGGCACGCTCTTCAACGTTCATATCTTCTCAGCCCTCTGAGAATATTTTGTAGCACCTATAAACGTTTATTCTGTCCAAAGTAGCTTCACCATACGCCACAGTCAACATTTGGAATGCGTCCGCGCACTTAATTTTATTTTTCACACAAAATTTGATACTGATTCTTTGATCCATTTTTTGGAATAGGCAAAAATCGAAGTCGAGCCAAAACACGTACAAGCAAAGCATCTGTCAAAAATTAACTGAACATTCGAAGTGGCCGAACTTGTCGACATAAGTAAGAAACATAAGTGTCAACATAACGCTACAAAAAAATCGATAATCGAGTATACGTAACCCGCGGAAATTCAAAATTTGCGATACTTTTTGAACAGTATATTAGACTCGATAGATTATTATTATTCTTAATGTTAGAGGTTAGGTTAGGTTAGGTAAGGTTTAAAGAAATCTTTGCGTTCTTATGATTCACCCTAATATTTGCATTTTCGGGGCATTTTCAACGAGTTGTAAATTACTCACTATTAAAAAATGGAAATTAAGTTGGAGTAGAGTGGGGTTTGAACCTTGGACCTCTGATCCGTGAGTCCGTAACACTTACGACAGGACCACAACCCGGTTCAAATTCAACAACAACAATAACAAAAATCCATCACGCCATTTCCCCAGTAGGGTAGGCAGAGAGGATAGAACGCCACTTCACCCTATATTTGCATACAGAACTCGCTGCCTCTGCATTCATCTTCTCATGCACGCGCGTCGATTATTCCGACTCTTAACATGTCCATCTTTAAGTATTTGTTGGATTTGGTCATGCTATGTCTTTCTCGGTCTTCCTCTATTTCTGCATCCATGAACATTTGCATGGTAAATATTTTTAGCCGTTCTTTTGCTGTCCGTTCGCTCTACACGTCTAAACCAACGCTGAGCTCCTTTCTTGATTTTGACGATAAAGCTTATCCTAGACTTACATAATGAGGGTAACTGTATGAAAGAACTGAAAGATTTAAAAATGGGAGCAAAAATGGGTGATTTAACTTTCAATTATCTTTTGAATGCTGATGATGACGTGCTTCTTGCTAACAACAAAGAGGAACTGAAAGAGGATTTTTTTTACAAAATCGAAACACGCCTTAAACTAGCCGAAACGGATACTGAAACTTCAGTCGGTCACTATTAGTGGTCAGCACGTTTGCCTACCATACAAGAGGTCCGGGTTCGATTCCCGACATAGTTGACGAGAAATATTCATTTGAATGTTTTTACACGAGAATATTTCATAGTCCCAGAAGTGGCACCTGAGGTGCAAAACTAATCATCTTACCTTCATGTAACAAAACTGATAGAGATATGCCGCGATTGGCGTACCACTGCAGTGCCCTATGCACTATTAGTGTGTGGAAATGGAATGATTATGATGATGATTATCAAATTACAACACAGATGAATTACATTTCGGAGAAGGAAATATGGAGTCTAGGACCGCGAGTACAAACGCTATCTTCATCGATACATATCGAGACGGAATAAAGTAAAATCGGTATATATACTCGTTTACGAAAATGTGCATATTTGTATGAAAATTTAAAGTATCTTCGTTGGTAACCTGTTGAGAAAACAAGAACATGTTTAGAAAAAAAATTGTAGACAAATTCTATTTTTCAAACAGAAAACTTAATTTTACTTTAGATAAAATCGTTAATTACCCATTGTAATACAAGCCCTGTGGTGTTATTGTGAGTGAATTTTTCCTACCCTTTTTGGAGACTGGTTAATTTGGGGATTTTTTTTGCATGCGGCTATACTTTGTTTCATATATGACAACACTGATGATTAAACCTCAAATGATGTGTAAAACCGTTTAAAAAACAGAAAAAAACTAATACGGTTGTCAATAATTCAACCTGAATTAGTGATTTGGTTAATGCTTAAGATCGAAAAAAAATTCTAAATGAAAATTATCATGTTTGGTTTTCTATGGTCGTATTTATTTGACATTTAATCATCAGTGTGGCCATACATGAGATAAAGTCGCAAGCAAAAAATAATCACAATTTAACCACTCTCTAGGACAGTGGCTCTTAACCTTTTAGTGATGGGGGACCATTTGACCAATTTTTTGTCTTACCATGGACCACCAACCGTTTGGCGGTGATATACATTATGACAAAGTCGATTATTAAGGTTTTTCTTTAAACAATTCATTCATTAATTCGTTCCAAGACCGCTCCCTAGTTGGAGCATACGGTGTCCACGAAGATCTTCCAAGCATCTCTGTCAGACGTCAGCAGTGGACGTCCAGGACGTCGAGAACCTGATGCCTTGTAAATTAGGCTAGCGTGGTTAAGGCTCTCAGGAGAGCTATTCTGAACCACTCTCGTGGCACGAGAAAACAGTTTTTTTCGTGTATTTTGTATGTAAATACACGAGATAATAGGGCCACGAGAGTGTTTGGAATACCATCCCAGGAGATATCCGAAGTTTATGGTCAAACCAAGCGTATCGCCACTACTTGATGACAGTTGTCACCGGAGTTTACTGCGTCCGTTCTCTTACCACTTTATTTCTTACAAAGTCAACCACCGTACACCTAAGATTCTTCTGAAACTCAGAATTTCGGTGTTTTGTGCCCTATTCGCATCCGTAGAGGAGAATGGGTGTTATATACGCGGCATTTGGTTTTCACCGAATAAATATGCGATCTCCAGACAGCCTTCATACTGTTAAATGTGGCCCTTTCACATATAAACATGTAAAAAATTATTTAAGACCAAACGTGTTATATATAATAGTAAGGAAAATTTTTGCTACATATCCGAATATCGCACGCAACTACATTGGCTCAGTATCAGGCATAAAAGAAACATTCACATTTTATCACTTCTTCACAATATTTTAAATAATCCCACTTCGCCTGTTTATCTGAGAGAGCTCTTCCAACCACTATCACAACACGGGCTATCTCTTCGTTTTAGTAACGGGAGAACCCTTTTAATACCCTTTCATCGCTCTAATTTTCTTGCCTCTTCTTTTACAGTAGTAGCTGCTCGATTGTGGCATTACCTACCCACTAATGTTAGAGGCGCCCCTTACATTTAAGGCACGATTAAAATGTCACTATTTAAATAATTAAGTTGTTCCTTTATCCTTCTTCTTTCCTTTCCATCCCCTCTCTTCTCTTCATAGTATAGCGTTATTTTTTTTATTTTGTTTATCTTTGTTTTTAATTTTGTATGAAATTGTTAGATTCAATATGTCCACGTACTTGTAATTTTTTCTAATTGAACGGTTTGGGTAGGTAGGAAGAAATTGCCTCAAGGCAATATGCCCGCCCTTATATGTATATAAATTGTAGGTGCATATAAACTTGCCAAACACAAGAGCTAGACTCTTTTTTGGCAAGTTCAACCTTAAGTGTTTCATTTTAAAAAAAAATAAAATATATAAAGTGTTAAATAAAAATAAAAATTGTCACTGCTTGCTTATTCCTTACTCCTAAATCCTTAAATCAGTGTTGCTCAAAACCAAACGCATGTCGGCACTGGAATCCAAACGATTTCTTTCTTTATTTTCATTATTTAAAGCGCTGGGAAACCCCGCTCGAACAAGTACGTAGTTGAAAACAGAGTCAGATAACGTAAAGCAATTTCTTGGCTCCAGAAATCTTCAAGTTTAATTCCCGTCTCGAATGTATCTTTGCAGTTACTTCAGTGTTGCATTTCAATGAACTCTTCCTAAACCTCAGAAATGTTCCTAATTAATGGGTTGCGGATTAGTTTCCGAATTCCTTAGTTCTCGCGTTTCGGAAAATAACGACGGAATTAATTTCGCAACTTTCGCAAATGGAAAGTAATGTTATTTTGTAAAAGGACTATTTGTACATTTACAACCCACTGGGCCTTACTTATAAATCGGGTATAAAGTTTAGCTTGAGAATAGTGGTAGAATAATGATGGTATAGCAAAAGTATTACTTATAAACCTCGCATATAATTAAACTCGGTTTAAATCTGGGATAGCGACCATAGAACCTACCATATACCTGCACATTATGTGGTATAACTCTGGAATAAGCACGCGATCTGTCAAAGGTCATCTTTTTCGGTAATCAAAATGAATAGTTTATCAGTTTTTTTTTCATTTTAAACAATTTCGAAGTCCTGCAACCTTCTCAATGCGATTCAAGTGATTTTTAATATTTTTTTTGATAATATCTGGAATGTTATATGTTTGTATGTGTTTTAATTCATTATGATAATAAAAGAAACACGAATAAACTACAGAATTCGTTTTTAACTTCTCTCCTTCCTAATTTTAATTACTTTTTCTAACGGTTTTCTCCATGTTTGTTCTCGATTACACTGACAGTAGTCTCGATTTGACTTTGACGTTTGTTTGTGTTTTTATAAAAGTTACTGCGCACGCGCACATACCAGTAATGACTGTTTAAAAAAATTACGCATGAAATAACCTGTGAATTGTTATTCTAGGTAATAAATATTTTTATAAGTAAGCTTTTTTTATATCGGTTATAAATAGTTAAACCGGGTATAGTTATTTCTCAATATAAACCTGGTATAAGGATCTAATAAGTAAGGCCCTCTACCTCTTGATTTAAAATTGAATACAAATAAACAGAAGTTCAAATTATTTGTTAAAAAATGGTTTCTAGATTTGGGTCCCGAGAAATGCCTTGAGATAGTCACCCCACCAAGTAGTCTATATTATTGTTGCATGTCAACTATTTATATTTTATGCTCACATCCATACAGTGTTATTTATTATATTATATTTATTTATTATGAACTAGAACATAGTATGAAAATAATGTAAATGAATGCCTCGACACGGGTTATGTCCAGTGAGGTGTTCATAAAGAAAAGAAAAATATAAAGTTTTATGTGAAATAAATAAATAAAATAAAAATATTTGTGTGCAGATTATTAGACCCAAATACATATAGCCATTTTTTTCATCTTATTGCTTTTAATTTATTTTAGTTTCGTAATTTATAAATCAAGTTTTAATTTTAAGTTATTATTAATATATTACAACGGAGATGAAGAACACTTGAATCCACTTCTTGTCTACAAAAATTTTGACAATCTCAAAACATTTGTAATATATCCCGGGGTGATATTCTTAATCTTCTGTACCCCCTCTAGAGAGTGATTAATGATGATTGGTTGGAAGAAATTGCCATTTGGCAATAAGCCCGCCAATGTACAAATAACATTATGTACAAAAAAAAAATGTACAACATTTTTTTTTGCATGCGTTTACATTTTGCTTCATATTTATTTATTTATATACGGCATTTCTGCCATTTACATATATGTGGTATAAAGAGTGCTTAAAAATAAAAATATTTTTTAAAAAATCGAGTATGAAACATTAATATACTCGTACTGTACACATTATTAATTACTTGAAATACTTATATATTTTAAAGAAATTATACAAAAAGAAAATACATTAATCAATCAAATTATAACTATTCCAACCCAATCTTCTGAAGATGATTTGCTCTTTTTGATAAACATATGTTGGTCACTTTATTTTTTAAGTTATTATTTTATTATTTTTTAAGCAGAGATAAACTAAATATATCAAAATGTGATGCATATTCAATCCCGGTATTCTGTAATCTAACAATAGGTGAGTTATATTGAGCTACCGTTCGAGAATTTTGACAATAAAATATTGTAGATGTTCTGCTTAATCTAGGTGGTAAATAGAATGAAATCAATTTCAGTAGATCAGGGGTATCAAACATTGGTTTTATTATTTTATATAAAGTCGTAAGATCGGTCGATGTTCTTCGTTCTTGCAATTTAGTTAATTTAAGAGAGTCTAAAATTTTGTTATAATTTAATTGATTAGTAGAAAAACCCATCTTAAAATTAATATATCTAAGAAATTAATTCTGAATTCTCTAAATAGAATTTGAGAAAGTGATTCGATAAGGTGACCATATTGGAGAATTATAATCTAGTTGGCTTCTAACTATATCTGGGCACACTAATAATAAAACGACAAATAAATAAGAACACGTAAATCAAGCATGATAATTTTTACTAAGAACATTATTGCAAGCTTAAGCATTACTCAGACTACTTAATTAGGTTGAATTGAAAAAACCTCAATCGTTGTTTTCCGTTTTTTAAACATTTGTATGCAATATTTGACGTTTAATCATCAGTGTGGCCATTATATTAAGCAAAGTGTCGTTTAAATAAAAGAAAATCCTCAAATTAACCACTCTCTAGGAGGTAGAGAAGATTCAGAATACCACCACTGTTCCAAGAAGATGTATAAAAATATTTTCAAGCGTTGCCCAGTATGTAGGTGCAATAATTCAATCAGATAAAGGTCACCCGCATAAATAAAGGTTTCAGCTCTTTAACTTCACAAACATCAACTGATGAAAGAATTGAAGGAATATATATGTTTGGATATGGGCAGAAAGGTGAATGTTACACAGTGTGTAAAGTGGCCACTTAAACCAGCCATTGACAGGTCATAAGCCCTGTAGATACCTAGACTTCTATATTACCTTCTCTTAAATGTTCTTCATTTCTGTTGTAATTAATTGTTGTTGATTCTGAATTTTTACTAAGAAATATTTATGTTCATGGAAGCAGAGGGAGAGGGGAGGAAAGTAGAGTTGCAGCTATAGAACGTCTTCTCGCTTTTATGTACTTTTTAATTAATTTATAAATACATATATTTTATTAATTCAATTATTTTTTTCCGCTCTCCTCCTGCATTCATAATAAATTAATGTGCAATCTGTAATTGGTCTTACTTTTTTTAATTGTTCTTTTGTACCTTGTATTTATAAAAAAGGCTGGATGAGTTCCTTAAAAAATAAATAAATAAATAACCGTTTCTGTTTTCAGAACTCGCCGTCATATTTATTTCGAATCAAAGCAGCTCGTGCAAAATGTTTGCTGACCAGCTTAGTCAACCCATTGCGGCTGATAAAAATTCACAAGGGAGATTTTTCTTCTAATAACAGCGGCGTGAAAAGATACGTTTTCTGTGTTTACAAGACTCTTGGATTGGCTTCCAATAGTGGAAAAATTATCAAGGCCGCCGCCCTAAAACTGATATCTTCAAAAATCGACCCAATCAAGTTCGGACTGACTATCGATTCGTGCGGCTTCCAGATAGCCCTGAAAGCTGTGGATAGATTTTACAATACGATAAGGTGCCATCAAAAAAAATATTCTGGCTGTACTTATTTGTAAAAAGATATGTTACGTTTGTTGAATATCCCAAAATAAATCAATTATAACTAAGACATGTTTTTTTTTTAATACAGTGTGTTCAAAATGGTAGATTCCGTTTCGTAAATCTATATCATCTTTATATCATGCCCAGGGCCTCGATTACAACGGTTATGCAGACAGAGTTATATCGACTGTGTATAAAGAAAAACCGAAATGTGTGTACGAAAATAAGTATATTTGCATAAACATTTAAAGTATCTTCGTTCGAAACCTATAATCAAACATGTTTGGAACAATTGACAACCCTGAATGTCTCGTACTAGCATTCTGTTCACAAAATCGGGTTGTGGTCCTGTGCAAGTGTCTCGGACTCACGGACCAAAGGTCCGTGGTTCGAACCCCACTCTAGCCCAACTCGATTCCATTTTCTAATAGTGAGTTATTTAAAACTCGTTGAAAATGGCCCTCAAAATTAAATGTTTGGGTAAATCATAAAAACGCAAATATTTATTTTTCTATTAAAAAAAATTAATCATAATAATAATAAACTCCCAGCCCTTCTCTACGCAGCCGCTTCCATAATCCGCGTCCGGTGCATACCTATAGTCCTTAAAAAGTCCTTAATGCTTGAATAAAATGACAGCTGTCAAACTAATGTCACTAGTGATGGGAAATTATTGATCACTGATCGTGTACCGATCAAATCGATTTTATCAGTTTTTTCATGCAAACATGCGACTTTGTTTCCGAAAATTGATACAGAAACGCAAAAACAAGCCTATTATAGTGTGTTTAAGACAATTATTTACTAAAAAATAAGACATTAAAAACTTTTTTCATGAATAACAACAAATGAATTATTAACAAATTACAACAGGGATGAAGAATACCTTAAATAAGGGAATATGGAAGTCTAGGCATTTACAGGGCTTATGACCTGTCATTGGCTGGTTTAAGTGGCCACTTTACACACTGTGTAACATTCACCATTTTGCCTATGTTTGAACATCCATATTTCTTAAATTCTTTCATTTGTTAATTTTAGTGAAGTTAAAGAGCGAAAACCTTTATTGTTGTGAAGTGATTCATCTGACTGAATTATTTCACATACTAGGCAACGCCTGAAAACAATTTTTAAATTTTTGAACTTCTTCTTGGACTATTTGATTTCATTGCAATATTTGAGTTTGTCCAAATGTTCGTAAACAAAAGACTGGATTTCACCCCCTCGGGAATCATTAAGAATTACAAATTACAACAGGGATAGAGAATATAAAGAAATCCAGTCTTTTGTCTACGAACATTTGGACAAACTCAAATATTGAAATGAATTATTTTTTATTCGATCAATTTACGTTGATTTCATCTCTATCATTTTTGCAAAATGACGTAATCTTATTAGAACGTCGTTAATAATTAGGTTTATTTTAGTTTTATATAGTTTTAAAGCTGATTTTATATAAATGTGTTGATTTTTATGTCAAGCATTGCATCAAAAAAATAAATCAACGTGCCAGATACGAATTATTTTTCGTGTGTCAATATTAATCACTCCTTAGACGATACTACAAAGTTATGTCCTCACTTTTGCTGACAAATGTCATTCTATTCAAGCTATATTTTAAGGACTGTAGATGTTCTGGTGCAGTACACATTCACAAGCCGTAAAAATGCAAGTCAGAATTAAGCCATTAATAGGACAATAAATTCGCTTGCTGAATAACGGCTTCTGCAGATAATATGGACCTATTTTTTGTACATATCAGCAATTTACCAGTTATCTGCTTTCTACTCATTAACTTGCCTTTACAGTTTTATTATACATTTTTTTTACACTTTACATTGCGTAATGGGTTAAACGACCCGTAAAGTCATATAAACTATAATAAGAAAATACCATGTTTTTTTTAAACATTTTCAAAGTAAAGGGGGTCTATTTATTTATTTATTTTGTTCATTAACGCCCAAAAGGTCACATTACAAAAAAAGGTACATTTTTGGTCTTAGGAAATATGACCAAATTTCTGATTATCGTAGGCAACTGAAATGGCTCAAAATTAGATAGCGGAGAGACTATCACTCCCTCTCACTTCTGTTCAATGTACTTCATAGTCCGAACGCTCCTATATACCCGAGAGAAAAATTTCAACGCTTATCAGTTCATGGTTTACCTCTTCGTTCTAATTCTCAAGGCTCTCTCTTAATACCCATCCACAATTCCTCTTTCTTCTCTAACTCATATAGTGTCCATGCGGCTCGACTGTAAAATCATCTCCCATCCACCATCAAAGATGTTACTACGTTATCTCTGTTTAAATCACGTCTGAATTTCTTCCTCTCCTTTCTCTTCCTTAATCTCTCCTCCTTTCCTTTTTCCTCTTTTCTCTTTTTTCCTTTTTCCCATCGAGTAATAGTTTCGATTGAAGGTAATTACGTTTATTTCTATTTTTATATATCTTAAGCTTTTAATCTTTTTTTCTATTGAATATGTTCTGTAACATAATATTAAAACTTTCATTTTTTGGTTGGTTTGAAGAAATTGCCATTTGGCAATAAGCCCGCCAATGTACAAATAACATTATGTACAAAAAGTTAAATAAATAAAAAAAAATAAAAGGCATTTACGAAAAAATAAAAATAATACATGCTAACATATTAAAGAATAAACACAGAATATACAGAAAAAATATGTGAAATTCATTTGAAAGGATGTAATCAAAAGTTTTGCAAAGTAAAAAAAAACGATAATTACAAAGGCATGCAAGAAAAAACAATAAGCATATAACAAAAAATTCAAAGATATAAGCTTATGAAATAAATTCTGTAAAGCAAACAAAGTAAATAAAGTGTTACGGTAAGCAAGAAAGACAAATTTAAGTTAAATTAATAAACAAGCAAGCATAAATTATCGCTAAAAAATAAGAAATAAAAATATGTAGATATAAAATGCGTATTTGCTTATACTACAATGCAATTTGACATAATAGTAAAAAATAAAATCAAGTATAAGGTAATAAAAATAAACAAGTAAGTATTTTTTTAATTTATGGAATTAAATTGTTAGTAATAGTTTGACGAGCAGCTACAAATAAACTTGATATTGTGGACTTATAAGATAATAAAGAATTGGACAGAATGTCTGCAGCCGTTTCATAAGTGTTACCTAACCTATGCAGTCTCGGTATCAATGAATTGTTTTGTTGGTTGGAAGAAGTACTGGAGCAATGAAACAATAAAGTACTCCTAGTGTTGACAGCAGGTACTCTAAAATTAATCAATTCAAGTATTTTTGGTTCGTCAAAGAGCGAGTTTACAATTTTATATCTATGAAATCTGTCAGTAGAAAAATATGTTTTGCTTCATATTAGTAGCATAAAAAACATATTTTAATTTGTAATTTAGAATTGCCGCAAAAACGGTCATTGCATTGGCCACGCCCCTAATACGTCACGATTCATGATAGTTTTTAGCTTTGTTCGAAACCATTCAATTTTTTTTAGAATATGGTCACGAATCTTGACGTCACAACTTTCAATGCCAAATGTGACATGTATTTTAATATTTTATATTTTTAAAGTTAAATATGAAAACATTTCTCTACAATATCCATATTGATTTTTAAAATACAATTAATTATTCGAAATAAATTTTATATATTTTTATCGGTATTTTTAGGACGTCACATTTTCCTATTGTAGTGTAAATAAATATCGCTTCGTCGGTCAAATACGTTTAGTCTTAATTCCTTTCATTTATAATTTAAAAAATGCGATTTTCCAATAAATCCATAAGGATATTTTAAAAATTACATCAACAAATTAACTTTCGCGCTATGGTCCTGAAAACTCCTGTTTATCGATACATCTATTTTAATAATATAAAAGCATTATTTACAAAACTCTCCTCAGATCAGTCATGAATCAATCACTCAGAATTCTGGGTTATGACAACAACAACAAACCATCACGTCGATAGGCAGAGAGGATAGAACGCCATATCACTATGTCTTTGCATACAGACCTCGCTCCCTCTACATTCATACATCCTCTCATGCACGCACGCTGATTATTCTTACTCTTGTCATGTCCATCTTCAAGTATTTGATGGACTTGATCGTGCCATGTCTTTCTCGGTCTTCCTCGTTTTCTGCATCCATCAACATACGCATCATAGATCCTTTTAGCAGTTTTTTCGCTGTCCATTCGCTCTACATGTCCAAATCAACGCAGCACCCCTTTCTTGATTCTGTCGATAATGCATGTCTCAGCCTTACACAGTTTACGGATCTCGACATAAGTGTACCTATCATACATCGTTTCACCACACATTCGCCTGAGGGATCGCATTTCGACAGCATTCCACCTACTTTCATAAATGTTTTTCTAATTCCATACTTCACTCCCATGCATAAGAAACCCAATTACAGTGGTAATAAAGCATGCTGAGAAAAAACAAATATTTTTTTGTGTTCTCACCGGGAATCGAACCCATAACCTTCCATCCGTGAGTCAAGCATCTGCACGGCTACGCCAGCCACGTAGGCCGCTAATTTTCATACACAAATATCGATGTTACTTTAATTATATATATATTTTTTTTATTTATTTAACTTTTTGTACATAATGTTATCTGTGCATTGGCGAGCTTATTGCTAACTGGCAATTTCTTCTAACCAACCAATAAAATAATAGTATTATTTTTATAATTCAAGTGACACAAACATATTTAATAGAAAATAAAGATTAAAAAGCTCAAGATATATTCAAATATAAATACTCGTATTTGTTTATAAATTACCTTAAATCAATACTATTACTCAATGGAAAAAGGGAAAAAAGAGGAAAGAAGAAAGGAGGAGAGATTAAGGAAGAGAAAGGAGATGTTTGTATGTGTTATAATTATTTAATATTTGTGATACTGTCTCTTTATGTACCGATGAAGATAGCGTTCATAATCGCTGCCTAGGGCCGCTATCATGTGTAAAAATTCAAAGTATCTTCGTCGGTAACCTGTAATTGAATATGTTCAGAAAAAAAACATTACAAAACATATTCTATTTTTCATACAGAAAACTTAATTTTACTTTGTACATTAAATTGAAGATACATTTTAACTTCCCATCAGCGTACGTACCCAGAAATGCGTCTACGTTTAGAAACTATATCCAAGAATGGGCTTTCATACCAATGAAAGCGGCTTCGAAGCTAGACCACGCAACAGACGCCCTGTAAATAATTCGTTTTTGTTTAATTATTTTCACGTGCGTATTATAATATTATTTAAAGTACAAACACTATGTTTAATGTGGGACGAAAAATTGTTGATCTCTTTCTCCAAAAAAGGTTCAACTTTGTGAATTTATTTTACGCGTAGTGATTTCGACGCTCACCCAATGGGAATTAACCATAGAAGATTCTAATTACAAATCTCGTCAACTGTATTCTGCTGTCAGGGTCGGATCGGTAATTATTTCAGTAGCCCCTCGTTAAGCTTGTTTTACATTTGTCAGAAAACTGGACAAAAAAAACAGATTTCTGAATGGCAGAAGTATTGAGCTGTAAAGCCACCTAATACATATATTTTACATAGCATGGTAGGCGAACACGCCAAACACTACCCTACGAGACAGCGACTTTTTTAATAGGTAAGCTACATATGTTTTTCATAATTTGTACCTTCATACATACATACCAGTAGAAAGCGGTGATTTTATTTACAGGCAAGCTATCAAAAAAACATAATTTATTTGTACCTACATTGTAGGTACATAATATAATGTAAGTCTAGTCTGTGGTTGTGTCTGATACAACAACTCTCATCTATAAAATCAACTCAAACGACGTAACTTCGTAAAATATTATATCGTGTAGCTACATTATCCATTAATTTGACACATACGAGTAACTTATACAAAAGTTTATAAAAAATAGCACACTGAATTTAGTCAGTATTAGGTATTCTCATTACGATTGAAATTTCAACTAGCTGATTTGTTCTTGAAACTAATAATGCCAAAAACGGTTGCGTTGAGCGCCACATGTGTTGCGAATCATATGTCAAAAGTATCTCAAAGAAAAATAGTCCTTAAGAAATAATATTTAAATTACGGTTTTCCAAATCGAGAATCTTCAAAGAATTTGTGTAATCTGAAACTAACTGTATATGAAAATCCCACCACTGGCTTTAACGTGTTCAAAATATAGTATACTTATTTGTATGAAGAAATAAGCTGGAGTAATTCGCTAGTTTCTTGGCTCATTGCTGGCGCTAAGCGCGCTTTAATAATATTTTTATTTGTATTTTGAGAAAAATACAATATTTATAAGAAATAGTAAGTATTTGTTTGTTTTTCTATAAATAAAGTTACAGTCAAACATTATTATTGATAGTCATATATAATGGTAAGCTGCGCATAATCGCTTCTATACACGGTTCGCCCCTGATAGATACATATGAGTAATAAATTATATTATACACGGCTTCTTTTTCTATGGTTTTATGTAAAAACAACTTCATCTCTCCGCTTCGCTTGCTGACACGGAAGACGGAATACCTACTTATTTGTAAGTAAAATAATTATTGACAATAACCTACCAATTTAACTTAAGCAACAATTCATAAGTTTGCGAAATATGTAGGTTTATTCTCATATATTTTAATGCAGTTCATATATGCAAAAGTTTTTTAAAAAAGGTTTAATAAAATACTTATATTTTCAATTCTTTTTTGTGTTGAACTGATTGAAAATACCGTATATTTATTTGTAATTGACATTTTATACTAAAAATATTTAATAATTAAAAAAATATATATATATATTGTAAGACGTCACTCCCTATTATGTGCACAATTTTTTTTTCTTTTACATATTGGAAAACGATAGTATATATGTTTTTCTGAATAAAATTTCAAAAACATTGATTTGACATTCATTAGACATATTCGCAATAACATTGCAACAAGAATGTTACACCGCCACGTAGCCGTAACGGTCCGCTTTGTTTCCTTCTAAAAATGAATAATGCCAAAAATTGCCGCAGCACCGAATGGAGCACCACTTACTAAGAAAGGCGGACGAAAGAACTGGTGTCATATGTCAACAAAATAACATCACAGGAAAATGCGCCTTTGGAAATAATGCTCGAAGTGTTATTATCCAAATGGAGAATTTTGTATGAAGAAGTAAGCTGCAGTAATCGATCAGTTTCCCTCTCCCACTGGGAACGGGCTGGGCGCTGGGTGCGCTTATAGATGTTTATATTTATTTTTTGAGGAAGATATAAACAATGACGTTAATTTATAGTAAATATAAATTATTTGATATATTTTCCCATATTAAAACTACTATAAAACATTATTATTGATAATCAAATATAATGGTAAGCTGCGCATAATCGATTATATGGACGACTCGTCCCGCTACGAGGCAGACTTTTCTCAAGCCAATTTCCTTTTTAAAGATTTTTACTTAAGTAGCCATCGAGTCAAAAACACTCGTTCACAAATCTGGCTATCTATATTTCACACAAAAAAAACTATATGATTTAAACGTAGCTATTCCAACATATTCACCATCATCATCTTTCACTTTCCGCACCTAATGGTGCATAGGACACTGCATCGGTACACCAGTCGCAGCGTATCTTGATCATTTTTGTGATCACCTGGTCCAAGAAGAAGTATAAAAATTGAAAAATATTTTCAGGCGTTGCTTAGTATGTAGGTGAAACAATTCAACCAGATAAATTTCACACGCAACAATAAAGGTTTTAGCTCTTTAACTTCACAAACATCAACATTGAGGGGAGACCCTTAAGCCCACCATCCACCCGCAGCTGTAATAGAGTCCTGGGGGACTCTCTGTCAACTGCGCATAGAGGAAAGTTATTATAAATATTCCTAAGGAATACAAACTCTATGCAGATTAAGGAGGGGGGAGGAGGACGTATGGACAAAGGCCAACACGTCTTCCCCACCCCTCAAGATCCCCTCAATAGCTCTGTTTTTTTTTTTATTTAAAAATATATGTTCACAAACAATTTACATAAATAAACGTATCCAAATATACAAAAATATTTTCTTAAAACTATAGTAACATAACTTACACAAAACATAAGTAAAAACACGAATATTTACAATAAGAGAACGACTTTGGATAAAGAAGGGCTCCCTGGGTGGTCAGAGGCAGAGGATCCGAATACGACTCCCGTAAGGGGAGGACAAAACAAAATAACGTGTGCGTTCCGCTCGGAAGGAAGCACAGCCCAACTGAATGAGCATCCCACGGGAACAGTTGCCTGTCCCACCATATTTTACCCACCTAGGCGTCGCGCATCTGAGGAGCTCCCCACGCGATACCCAAGTCCGGATAAACTGACGGAAGAGCCACAAACATCAACAGATGGAAGAGTCGAAGGAATATAGATGCTCAAATATAGGTAGAATGGTGGATGTTTCACAGTGTGTAATGTGGCCACTTGAACCAGCAAATGTATGCCTAGACTTATATTGCCCTCTATTACATGTCCTTCATGTCTGTCGAAATATGTTAATAGTTAATATTCTTGTTCGGCTTTCCGACCCATTGAAAAGAGGCTTTAAGCCGCAGTGGCTACATCGGGCCTTTCACTTGTCAGTCAACTATTGTAACCGCGCGACAGTTCGGCCGCCGAATTTACATACATTTTTGCTCGATAATGGAGCGTACAGAACACAATGGAACTTTTACTAAAGGGTATTTCATTCGTAAATGGGGGACGTTTTATTCACAAATCAACTAGTATAGCTACCGCAGCATAAGTTGATTCAAACAAACAAGTACAAGTAAAAAACTTTTTTTGAATAATAATAAATGAATTTTATTTTATTTTTATTTTATTAACATAAACGGCAAATTTGCCTATTACAAAAATTTATAATACTCACATATTTGGCTTAATATTTTAATTTTTTTTAAACATAAATTTCTTTATAGCCAAGATTTATATAAAAAAATTAAACATTAAAATTATACAAGATTTTGTAAAAAACAAAATTAAATAATAACATTCTAAAGTAATACAACAAGAAAATCATAAGTACTGTTTCATACAGCTGGGCAAAGTGATCAAAAAACTGTATACATTATGAAATGCATGAATAAATAAATATAATTACCATTCACCATCTTTGAAAAAGTTCAAAAGGTTTGTTCTATAGAAACAATACCCTACACTAAATATATCAGATACGTGGGAATAACTATTGCCGAGTTCATGCGGTCTGTTTAATACGGCATTACAAGTATACACTGTCCATGAATTGTTGCTACAAAACGGTGGCACCTGTCTAGTCATTCTTTTTCAAGGCACCCTGAAGTTGATGAAAGATAATAGTTCAGGGCAATCCCATATTGAATTGACAATTTTGAATACATTTAAAAGGTCTATAATTTTTCTTCTATCGTTAAGTTTAAACAAATTTAATGTTTTTAGTAAAAAATCGTAATTTAAAAATTCATGACTGATTCTAAGTTTAAAATTTATGTACTGCAAGAAATTTTTTGGACTCTTTCAAGAGAATTTTGGTGACAGTTGTAGTAAGGAGTCCATATTGTAGAGTTATACTCTAACTGGCTTCTCACGAATGAAGTATACATCAACTTCAAAGTACCTATGTTTTTGAATTCCTTAGTCACACGTAACATGAAGCCTAACATTTTTAGAGATTTACAAGTAATATTATTTATGTGCCTAAAAAGGGATAATTTTTGATCAAAAACGATACCCAGGTCGCGCACCTCAGAAGTTGAGCCTAATTGCATATTACCCATCAAATAACCAAATAAAATTCACGTATATTTTACAAATAACAGAGTTAAAAATCATACGCTCATAGAATTTAAACACACATAAAATCACTACACAAACAACAGTTAGAGACGAAGTTATCCTCGACTCATCAATGAGATTTTACTGTCACGTTGCAAACATTGTTAAACGTGCTTCAAAATTACTAGGCATCATCCTAAGACTAACGAAATCATTAAAAAAATCCAGTAATTCCCATCACTCTGTATAAATCTCTCTGCCGAAGTATTCTAGAGTTCCTCCTTCCATTATTTGGTCTCCAAATCATAAAATTCATTCGGATAGAATTGAAGCTATCCAAAGAAAATTGCTACGGCCTCTTACATTTCGAGATGGTTTAAGTGACACCTTACACACATACTATGATAAGTTTAAACTTTTCCACGATGTTTGAGTATGTCCAAATGTAATCCCAACCGTTTAGCTAAAATAAAGTAATATAATAGCAGAAAATCCTATTTTCGAAATACAAACCTTATATATAAAATATATACAAATTTTCAAGAAAATTCGCCGTACAATTTAATGCTCTTTTTTTTACCGCGCTTATGAATTCATTTTTTATATCCAATTTCTCGTAGGGCTAAACTTCCTCATTCTTATGCTCCTCATTGGACCCATGGTTAAATTAAAATATTTCCAATCCAGTATTTTGTCAACAAACATTTGAAATATGGTAATACGTGCTAGTAAAGGAATTACTTTTTTTTGTACAACTGACTGAATAAATAAATTACATTATATTATTTTGTTTAGTAATTTATAACCGGCGTCATCGATTGGACTTGAATTTAAATTATTTGTGCATGATTTAAATAATAGTAAACGTATGATTCGTGATTCGTTGGAATTATGTAAATTTGTGAAATATGAACTTTGAAACCTCCGATCGGATATTTTTTCGGTGGTCAAAAAAGAGCTACGTAGAAAATGTACTGAATTGCATTTATCAAATGAATCAAATAGATAATATAATTATTCATTTTAATTCGTGGGTAGTTGCCACCCGCGCCTTCATTCTTCACAGATTTTCATCGTGATCAAACGTGATGGTACGCAGAAATTTGCCGTCATATGTGATGAAAGAATACTATTATTGCACTACAACTGTGAATAACAAAAGAGACATATTGTTTCATTGGTAAACAGCTAGAGACCGGATTATGTGAAATTGCATATATGCATCTGTATATTTTGGCTCTTTTATAGGTTTTATCCATAGAATTAAAAATAGTCCAGAAGGAGCGTAGAATTATATTTGAATACATCCCTACACTTTGCCCCACTTTCACCGCGCGCAAGCGTGAAGTCGCCGCGTAATGTTGCCGGATCGCAAAAATATAATCTTAAATAAATATTTTAAAAAAAACATTTCTCTCCAACGTTATTGTACACGCGAAAACATTGAGTGACACAATAGGGTAGCTGAGTAAAGGGTCATTTATTAAGAGTAATTTTATTAATGAACTCTTAACTTAAAAAATAAAACAATTTTTATTTAACATAAAACGAATATTTTTATCTCATTTTGAATCATATTTCATGTTTTAAAGATAATGTCGATCAAATGTCCACTACGGAATTATTAAATCCGAGAGGTCTAATTTTCATTAGTTATTTCATTTGATGAGCAAAGTACCGTAAAAATTTGTCTACCCTGGCAAAGCTAACACAATGTCTATTTTGTTTTGCATTTACTACTTACACATGCATTACATTTATAAATATATGTATATATATACATACATATATTTATAAATATATATTTATATATATATATATATATATATTTATAAATATATATATATATATTTATAAATATATACAATTTTTTAATATTTTATTTATTTCGAATACAAACAGATGTACAGGTTAAATCAATATTTTTAAAAACTATATAAAATGTATGCATAGTAGGGCCTGCCATCCAATTTTTAGTATTCACTAAATAATACTGTAATAAAGCGACGACGGCTTAAAGTTTAATCCATATAAATAATAAATATACTATATATTAAAATAAGATAAATATGGACAAAACAAAGAGATAGTGGGAAGGAAAAGAAGGAAATTTATAAGGAATGGTAAATAATGATTGAAGGAAAGAGTAGAAATTTGCATTTGATTTAATTATCAAATGAATTATGAATGAAGAGCAAGAAAAGAGAAAAAACGTCTATTCTCTGTTATTCTGAATCATAAGAACAAATTAGTTCATTATTGATGTTATAAAATAATAATCCTATATATTTACATATATTATACATACACGACGTAATAATTGTAAATATTTAATAATACTTAGTAAATAATAACCGTATTTTTTTTAAATTTTAGAGTAGCGGTCGAGCGTCGTTTTTTAAACAAGCATCGAAAATCTCATATATATATATATATATATATTTAATCTGCGGCAAGATTAACGTCGAGATCATCGTATATTTCCTATTTCTCATATTTCCTTTTTCTCATAGGTATTTTTTATTTCTTCCCTAATCTCCCCTTTTTCCTATCTTTTAATTCTGTTTTTTTTTCTATTTATGTACATAGGTGCACATATTTCCGGGTCTTTTAAATATTTTTTATTATTAAATAATAATGTAGACTCTTTTAACCTACTCTCCATAATTAATCTTAATATCCCCTTTCGCGGGACCAGAAATAAGTATTTATTTCATCTGCCAGTCTGTAGCACTAACTATGCACAACACTCTTTCCTGTATCGTTTTTGCTCAAGCTAAAATGATTTTTTTTCATCTATTGATATATTTAACATGATAAGTCTTAATATATTTTTTTTTTTAAATATATTAAGACTTATTATTTCTGTCTGCGATACGCTCCCACTTGCTATTTAATGATGCTCACGCTTACATACACCCGAACACTTACTCAAACAAATGCACATAAACACGCCTCTACACTTGCTCTCATACAAATACACCCTTTTGTTTACCACAATTTAATAAATTTTAATTTTATTTAGAAACTTCGCTGGTCTGTCTTTAAACCGTATCTTTTTTATGTTATTTTACCATTGTTGACTGATTGTTTCTGTAAAATAAATAAAAATACTTCACTTTTTTATATATTATTTAAACATCAAGATACAATGATACACTTAAAACATTTTATTTTTAGAAACTTAAATCTCACTAAGTCTCTTTTTGTGGCTTGTTGGTGATGGTCATTTTGCCTTTCTTTTAACAACTGCATTTCCTCAACTCGTGGACTTTTGTGAAATTAGAGAATTAAAACTTTTACAGATGTGGTAATATTGTTGAATTATTCATAAAACATCACCCAACCTAACCTAACCTAACAAAGTTTGACATTTAAAAATACGTGCACCGACGCCATCTTTTGACAAAACAAGCAACCTCCGTGACACTATCAAGACTTGATTTACATTTTAGAGAAGAATAGACCTAATGAACTGCGGAAATTTGCAAAAAGGTTTACGAATGCTACGTGATTCCTAAAGGCTGCATTTCCTTGCGTAGTAGGTATAGAGGAAGGTTGACATAACACGGTTATCATCATCGAGACGTGTTATTCGTTATTATTTTACTAGCCGCATGTTGAGTTTAGCGAATATCGCGTTGCCGTCAACATTTTGAAATAAAAATATGTCAAATTACGATACAAATGCAAAAATTAATGAGAAAAAAATTAAAATATGTTCTTATTCTTAGGAGCGGGGTTAGTGCTATGCAAGCTCTTGTCGTCACTGTATAAATACGTTTATTAATTTTAGAAAATATTAAATTATTAAAAATATATTTAAAAAATTGAAAAGACTCTATTGCAAGTATCTACTTACCTAATGTGACATAATAAATTGTTTTATTCAAAAGTATTACTTAAATTTTAAGTCACTTTAAAATCAATATACATAAATCACTTTGTAAAGTGCCCTTTGGGTATTATATAATGAAAATACGCTTTGTAAGTTATCCATAATAATAATAATTAAATGCATTTATTATTTAGGATGCTTCCTTATTTTCGCAATGTGAATCAAATATATGACAATGTTGATATATTTTTGACTTTGAACAGGTAAATATAAGATTGTAGCAAATTAATAAATATTCTCGTGACTCATTTTATTTTCTTCAGCGAAGCTTGCAAGACATTATATTATTATTAGGGATCGGATATCGAACACCACTGTGATAGGGGTAGGTAGGTAAAATAATAAAATGGCTAATCAGTAAAAAGGGTCAACACATCTTGAAATAATATTTTCACAACTTTCAGAGCTGTAGTTATCGAATTAGCTTACCGGCGTCAAATTACGGAGAACGCAATAAACGGCGAGTCAATAAATTAATGCGAATTCTGGAAGAAATCATACAAGAAATAGACCTTTTGAAGAAGAACTAACAGAGAACAACCGCTGACGTCACACGCGGAGTTATTTCAGAAATACAAAACTTTAAAAAATCATAGATCTGATAATACGATATGTAAAAAAAAATGCCTCGGTTTAATAGTCTATTAACAAAGAAAAAAAAAGACATTGAACTTCCTCATTCATATAGACTATCAGAAAATGTATTATTATTAGGGTTTCGACATTCGCGGAAAGTAAAGGGGGTCAACACATAAAAAAATAACGACTTTCTTACTTATCTACTTGTTTTGCATTGCCATCACTAAACGGCGTTAAATTACGAAAATAGCAATGCGCCCCGAATCAGAGAATGAAACCTTATTTATTCTGATAGAAATCGTACAAAAAATTCAACTTTACATTATTTGTGTACAATAATTCAATTCAACTCTCGCATTTAAGAATAATAATTGTATTGATGATATTCGTTAAAAGAATCGTTAGTGGCCGCGTGGGTTTTGAAATATGTCATCGCAAAAACAAAACGAATGACCGGGGCCGCGATTACAATCGGAATTTAAGGACATCATACATTCACCATGACGTCATAGTAGAAGATATGCAGAAAGCAGACCGTCCACAATTTTGAAAAATATATATTGGTGTTATCGGGTGCCGTAAGGTTAATTATATGTTTTGCCAAAAACAGCAAGGCCGCTTTCACACAAAAACTATAATAATCACCTTCTGAAAATTGTGTTAATTACAAAAACGGCATTTTTCAATTTGCATAAAACACCGACAGCATTATTATTATTATTCTTTACATATAAGATCATCGAATCTCTTATAATCGTCAATATGGTCA
>NW_028278802.1:0-133926 GCF_059751315.1 Micrasema longulum
TGTTGGAATCGTCGCGCGTCGTGGAAAATATTGTTATATTTTATAGTTCATTCTGTCATCCAGTTCCAGATATTGAAGAACATTCAGATCATATTAAAGGTAGGTATCCATTCCATGTTCCTATCCTTTCTCAAATATTTCCCAATCACAAAACTAAATGAAATTAGTTTTTCATTTACAGTCCGCCTTTTTGTTAACACATTCCAAGATAATTAATTTCACGTGCTAATGATACTAAAAAATACATGTAATCGCTATTAGATATATGTTGGTAGTGTAATAGTATTGTTAGTAATGTGACTTGAGTATGAAATGTTATAAGAATCATAATTCGAATGCATTAATAAAGAAAACCGTAGTAGTAAATCAATATTAGACAACGGATGAGCACGTGGCAGGTGGCGCCTAACGATGAAACATATGAAATACAGCTATTTGGGAAATATGTAAATGCTGAAAAAAATGGTTATCCATGTGATGACGAAAACCCATTTGTTTTCCCCATTTGTTTTCCCCATTTGTTTATGTATTGCCCTTTTTTTAGCATCGAAAGACATCCTGGAGCCGCGATATCGAAGCTTTGGTGAGGATCTAATGCGCATCTATATTCCGTAATAAGTCAGAATGACTTATCTTTGTTGAGGTAAACCACTTTTGAGGTAGTATCTTTCATCAATGATAACGGGAAGCAGAACGTGATGTCCTCAAATGAAACGAAAAGTCTACTGATGTCTAACCAATAGTCAGGCTCGTCCAGCTTTTTTTCCCCCGGTTTTCTTGACCAAATATACATATTTTTTGGATTTAGTTATACGATCTTCAGGTCACTGTAGATAAGCTAAATAAGAACTCCGCATACTGGATTTAACAATATTGCTAAAACCCATGTATTGTGGAACATTTCGTGCCTTGATGCTTGAAATCCTTCGACTCTCTCAAACAAATCATCGAAAGGGTTGAGATTTTCAAATACCTTTCCGAAATATTAATAGTATTAAACAATAGCGAATTTAATATGTTTTTTTTTACTAGCACGCTAACAAACTAAAAAATATATATTTTTTTATCACCAGTATTACACGCACGCTATATTTTGGTCGGTTATAATCTGCGCCAGACTGCGGTTAATGTTATTCCAGCGGTCAAACCCGCATACAGAAACCAGAGAGCAAAAACACAAGGGTAACTATTGAGCACTTTTACAAAATAAACGGCCAAATGGAATAATGTCTATTTACATTCAGATTGGTCCGCCCCATTTACATTAGGATCAATCCGTTGGCGCAGCCTGTCGAAAATGGAGGACGAGACATTTCGTCGTGATCATAAACGGATCTGCGAAAAATGCGACATTAACTTTTTTTACATTTGATCTTGAAAAGATTTTATAAACGCTTTATATTTCAGGGTTGAAAAAATAAATACATGCGTATTTTTATATCTGTACCTTTAAAAAATGCCGAATGAGCTGTTCAGGAAAGAAGATTTTGTGATTGTGTGATTCACAAAACATCATAACTTTTGAGCCAAATAAGATAATTTCAATATGTAAAACACTTTCAATGTAAAATAATTTTGATAATTAAAGTACATAGTACATATTAGAAAGTGGAATTCTACGATTTATTTACATATTTTATTTTATTTTTATTAACATAAACGGCAAATCTGCCTTTTACAGAAATTTATAAAACTAACATATTTGGCTAAATATTTATTTTCCATTTTTTATTAGATAGCTTATTGCGATAATTTCAGCATTTTTAACTTCAAAACGACAAAAAGTGGAATCCCGTGTTTTATCCTCTATGGTACAAATACACACACACACATATTTATTTCGTATGTAAATATATAAATATATATATATATATATATATAACTATAATCAAAGTGTATACTTTTATATTTATCGAGTTGTGACATAAAGCGTCAATAAAAAAAGGAACCGCTCTCATGTAAAATCACATTATTTAATGTGAAATTATTAAATTATCGTTAAAAAATAAAACATACCATTTATTATCTACTATAAAACCAAAGTTCGAAGTCGTCAAGCACCACAGATATATATATATAATTATAATTAGATAATACGTTTAATGTCCCTTGTAACACAATATTTACGTTTTCTTATCCAATGAACTAAAAATAGTTTTTTTAGTCTTACATGATCATAAAAATGTGGGTTTATTTGCATTTTTGCTCCTAAAATTATCATAAAAACACTATGTTATTCCCGACTTTCCGAAGATTCGTTTTATTGGTTGCAAATGTAGTTACGGATCTTTTTATTTGTTGGATCATAAAATACTCGTGATTTTACGATTCGATCGTTAATTATTTAACTTTTGAGAATTACAATAAGATTTCTTGTAGCAAAAGGAAAACATATCTAATTTAATATCGGTGCTGGCTCAATGATCAGTGGGATCACTCTCTGGAGATCAAAGTTAGGATAGAGATGGCAACCAATACTTTATGATACGATAAGCGATACTTTATTATAACCTCAATCTGTGTATGCGAATTGCGCGATGCTATATATTTTCAGTACTTCTCTTGAGGCGCCGAAAGCTGGACTCTCGCCTAAGCTAGCACACATAAAAAAGCAGTCAAAATGTGGTGATATAGAATAATGCTTAAAATATCATGGGTAGCAGAGTCACTACCAAGAAGTATTAAGAAGAGTGAAAAAGAAAGAAAAATAGTAAAAACAACTATGAAAACAAAACTAGAGTACTCTGGACATTTTATGCGAAAAGAGAAAAATAGTCCATAGCATATTACAAGAAAATGTTGAATGAAAATGCAGTGTACATTATGGGTAAATCATAAAAACGCAAATGCTTATTTTAATAAAATAGTCATATTTTGAACAAAAACATCAAACGGCATTATTTTAGTAAAAATACCTTATACAGTGAACTTCAGTGATTTGATAGACTGACGGAGTAGTGATTGGATCAGTCTACTAAATTAAGGCTTAATTCGTCAAACCCTTTGACGAGCATTTGACCAATTTTCTACAAAGTTAATTAAAACTGAATAACGGGATTCACATTTGAATCCGAAATCCGAAATAAACGAAGTTTCCACGTAAAATATACATATTTATTTAAAACCAATGTTAGTATATATTCGTAGATAATCACATACTGACTTTTTTATTTTTATCGGTTTTCAGACGTACCCATCTTTTCGTAAGGACAATAATAAAACTAATATGCAAATCCCACTATACACCTTCAACATATTTGAACAAAAATATAAAACCAACATTCTGATAGAACACACGCTATTGAAAACTGACACCAACAAGAACTGACTATATGTTTTTTTCAATAATCTTGCGGGAGCAATTGTAAAAAAAAATGAGAGGAAAGGAATATGAATTTACTAGGTATAGAGGATGATTATTACAATGCGACATCGTATATATAATGGGCTATATTGAAATATACTGAAATTACTTCCTAATGTGTAATATTTCCATATTATTTACTTTTAAGCTTTGTATGTACGGTTTTAACTCCTGTATCAACAGAATTAAACATTGTTGAATCTTGTACGTTGGCGTTTGCTTCTTTCTAGAATTTTTTAAGCTTTTGCACGAGTCGTATCAGCACGTTGGTTTTATATTTTTGTGCAACTACTATGGTGAAGGTGTAAAGTGGGGTTTGCATGTTAGTGTAATAAATGTCTTAACGAAGATGGTAGACAAAGAAAAGCCAATAAATGGCTAGATACAAATAATTACTTACATTTTTATCAAAATGTTTGATCACTAAGGCAATTAATGCTTTAAATTTTAATATGACTTACTTTTTAAATACCACTCATTATTTCTATATAGATTAAGTAAAAATACGCATAGATTGTTAAATTGAACAGTGCGTAAAGTAATCGCATAAACCTGGCAATAGAAGGTCTCAAGTCCTGTAAATGCCCAAACATTCATATTACTTCCTCAAAAACGTCATCTTGATTTAATATCTATCAAACTTAATTACTTTTAGTATAAATGTTTACGCCAATATTTAGTTTTTTTTTTTAATCGCGTAAACAAAACATACATATTATTATAAAAAGAAAGTATTGTAACTTATAAGTACAAGAGTCTCCCATTTTTTTTTATTCATCTTGTCCGGTTTTTATCAAAAATTAACTGAGTGTCTCATTTTATGGCTTATTAAAGGAGGCACATAAATCATTAAAAAATATCCTTAAATGCATCTTGTTCGTCTGTTCCCCATTTCCAAATAATATCATCTTGGCCATTTTGAGGTTACATTTTTTGTTTACCTTTGTACTTATTTTTTGCTGTTGTACTTTCTCCCCTTAAAACTACCTTTGAAAATATTACCATAATATATCTGGTCCTTTTGAAAGGGCCATCATAAAACAGTTCCAAAGAAGGGTATGAATAACATTTTGGAAATGTTATGTTTTTCGTTACAGCTATTCACATATATTAAACCCTGTTAAAATAGTACAAATATTAATTATCAAAGTAATTTTAAAGAAACCCTGTATATTGAATATGGAAAATCTGTATAAATGATTTCAAGTTCATACAGTATAGGTAGACACCTATTTACAAAATAAATTCAATTATACAAATTTACAAATAAGAAAAAAAAAACGAATTCGAGATTAATAAATCACTTAATTTCACACAAGTCATGGTCAAAAAAGTGTTGTTTTCAAAATAAAAAAAATATTTAACAATCTCTCCAATGTACTAAAAACAATAAAACGAATATGTGATAAATTTAAATAAATTGTTTGAACCCGAGTAAAAACAGCATTCTAATTTATTTAGTATTACTGTATAATTATTATTTGTTTTTCTTTTAATTTCGAATACTTTTTTCCTCTTATTCGTATTCGAAATAATATAACTATTTTTTTATTTTTTTTAAAGAAATATTATCGTTCTTATGATTTACCCAAATATTTAATTTTGAGGGCCATTTTCAACGAGTTGTACATAACTCACTATTAGAAAAGGGGAATCGAGTTGGGGTATAGTGGGATTCGAACCACTGACCTTTGGTCCGTGAGTCCGAGACACTAGCCACAGGACTACAACCCGATCTTAACTAGTCTAGTCTCTTTTTTTTTTAAATACAGTTATAACATTAACTAAATATATAAAAGTGGATTGTAATAGAAAGA
Organism: Micrasema longulum; assembly: GCF_059751315.1. Lineage (NCBI taxonomy): Eukaryota > Metazoa > Arthropoda > Insecta > Trichoptera > Brachycentridae > Micrasema > Micrasema longulum. Next base: position 5,182 of record NW_028278802.1, read on the forward strand.
AAACATGTATCATTATCAATAATAAGAAAACAATATTATTAGATTTTTTTTAAATACAGTAATCAATATACATTTTTTTGTGAATACCTATATCAAAACAAAGCAAGCTGAACTTTGGAAATAGGGACACAGGTAGATTGTTCTATAATAGCGTTAATCGAAGTTGGCAAATAATTGTAAAATGTACTTACTGCAGTCGGCTTCGTCTGTGCCATCCACACAATCCACTGTCATGTCACAACGGTAATGCGGAGGGATGCAGTACGTCTTGTTCCATACGTACTGCCCGCACGACAGCTGACCGGGATCGCACTCCGGAGGAGCTGAAGCAAAATTTAAAAAAATGTTATTCCTGCCACGACGATGATGATTTAGTGATCCCTAAAATTTGTGATCAATCGTCGATTCAATTATGAACTTTCCTGAACGCCAAAACATAAAAATTCATGACAGCGATTTTTCGGCATAACAAACGGCACATTCCAAAGTCTTGTAAATGTCATGTTATTGTAAAATTGTTAAAAGCGAAAAAATCATGTGAAGAATTCAAAATATAGCTGCCTTTCAAGAGTATTCTACGGGTTTAGGATAGTTTGGATGAATTATTTTGAATGCTTGGCATTTAGGATAAACGGAAATTGAAGAACTTAAAAGCATTGCATATTTAGCAATAAAGATTATACAGAAAGGAAGGGAATTTCACAGAGAATCGTATTCTGTATGAAAAGTATTTCGAAAAATGGGCGTTTAGGATAGTTCAGAATTAAATAGGCGAAACATGTTGGTAGTTGGTAGAGCTTTAAATTACATCGTACCTTATATTTCTAATTAATTTATAACTGACCTTAAATTTAATATTAGATGTAGCAAGAGTAAAATAAGAGAGTGGATACTCCATCAAGAGTTTATATATTTCCTGTAAAAAATTATATGTCGTATATAAGTTGATGTATATTTATTTATTTATTATATACATACGGCCTAAGCCAATTACAACAGTTACATGAAGAAACATAAATGCAAGAAACTGAACAAAAAGAACATAAAACTATTTAGCAAAGACAAACAAGGGCAAAACAATACATTCAAAAAAACGGAAGACCAAAAACTTTGAGCTAAACCATGCCAATCCAACTTCATCCCACACTGTTTAGTCGCGAAGAGATCTACGAAAAGCCGGAAGATCTATCCCAAAAAATTCCAAGTCGTGTGATGAATTGACTAATCTACACATTCTGGACATTGGGGCATAAAAACCAAAGTTGCTCTTAGAAGATTTTATAAATAGCAGATTATGACTTCTGGTGACACGGTTGGGAACATGAAAAGAAATTGATTGCAACAGAGATGGGACATCACTTAAAGCATTAAGTATTTTGAAAATGCATATAAGGTCCATCTCAGTTCTACGTCTCTCTAATGAAGACAGATTAAGAGATTGCTCTATTTCAAAATAAGAATAATTACCCCTTTGTAATCCGAGCAACCATGCCACTTTTCATATATACGAGTGATGTATATATATAACATGTTCCGATGTAATATTTATTTTTAAAACAATTCAAAATATGTCTGGTACATTTTTCGAATTATTTATTATTATTACTTTTAAGAAAAAAAGTGCCAACCTCAAAACGATAAAAAATTAAGTAAACCGTAACTAAAGGAAAAAATTCTCGGCGAAGAAAAATTTTCGTCACTTTTAATGTGTAGATAAATGTATCGAGAAGTTCTAGACCCGTCTGTATAAACGATGTACTTACATCAAAACTTGATGGTGGGGGGATCGGTGGTGTATCTTAGTAGTCGGTCGGGAGACTTTAATCTTCAAATATGACGTCATACTGGAGCTTTGTCATTTCAGTGCGTAGATATGTGTACCGTGACGTACGTTTTCCCTTGTTTCATATCGATGTACCTATCCGAAACTTGGAGGTGGGGGGTCGGTAGTGTATCTTCGTAATCGCTAGAGAGAATTTATCTTCAACTATGCCGTCAAGGTATGACGTCTTTATCTTCCGATCATAATCGAGGTTTTGGAGATCGTCGCTGGATAAAGCTAGTGTCTACCGCCTATAGTGCAGATATTTGAGGTATAGCCTTGTTCTCGCTGAGCCACTCGGTCGTCATCGGTTTCAACGTATTTTGTTGCCGATTCGGGCCGAGTAAGTGACCCCAGCTTGATAACTTCCTGGGGATAAAAATCCAGCATTGTCTCGAAACGATTGGACATACACAAAATATTGATAATTTAACTAACTGGTGTAAAAGAAATAACCGTTTAATCAAAATATTATTCTTTATACTGCAATTCAAAAATATTTTTTACTTAAATAAGTACGAGTAAATACTCGTATACAAAATGGAGTATGAACGTGGCAATCTTCCGATCACGACTAAGTTTTGTATTTGTAATAAAGTTGGTGGTAATATTCCTTTCTCCTTTTCATGCACGTAAATTGTAAAAGTTTCTTATTGTTGTATTCTTAGTATTTTTATGGAACGTTTATTTTTCAAAAGTAGCTCTAGAGGTTCATTTTGCGATTTTGCAATTGGACACTTAGATAACATTCTACAAGACTCGAGCACAAAGCATTCGAGAGAAATTCAATTTAGTTAGTATGAATTTACGAATGCATACATTTAAAAATAAAATTATTATTTACATGTACGTACTCAATTTGTGAAAAAAACTATGTTTAAAATGGTAAAAAATACTATTACTATCGACAAAAAATAACTACCGCCCGTAAGACACAAAACTGGGTTCTTTTTATTTGCCGGTCAAGGCAAGTATTACTTTAGGAAGTTAACAAAATTATCTTCAAAGCCTATTAAGTAAAATCAAATTTAACGAAAAAATTTTAAAGAAATTAAACGTTTATGTAAAATTGCTTTTAAAACATGTCTAATTACAAGTTACCGATGAAAATACAATTTTTCATCAAAATATACCGTTTTTTCGGACCTTAAGACGCACTTTTTTACTCTGAAAATCAACCAAAAATTGGGATGCGTCTTATCGTCCGCGAAATTCGGCACAAATTTTAGTGAAAAATAAAGATGCCATTTTATAGACAATTGAATTGAAAGTAACTCTGTTACCTTCCCATTACGTCGCGTCGACTGCATCGAGGCCCAGGACCCCGATTACAATGGGAAGTTAACATTTATCTTCAATTTTATAGAAAAGCAGAATATGCATACTATTTTTTCTTCTAAACATGTTCAATTATAGATTACCGACGAAGATACTTTAAATGTTCATGCAAATATACTCATTTTCGTACATAAATATCGGTTTTTCTTTATAGACAGTCGAAGATAACTCTGTTAACTTCCCATTGTAATCAAGACCCAGGTGCTTTTTCTTATTTTCTAACTAATCTATCAAACTTCTACAGAAAAATAGGGTGGTTTTTAAATGGTTTCTATGATTATTAGTAAATTATTTATCCTTATTGATTTTATATGAATAAATTTAATATTATCATAAAAAAAATATATTTAATAAATAAACTAGTCTCAAAGGCGATGAACCCGGTCACTGGTTATTCGAAATTGTTAATTTAAGTACCACTCGTACTTTATTTATGTAATAAAAATATTACGTCACTTTTGTTTCAATGCCTCTTGGCATAGCTAAACAAATAGCTTTCTAAAACGGCTTTACCTGCTAAATTAAACACTATTTACTATTTACGTACTGCGTTAGTGCAGTCTTCACTTAAAGTACTCGACATAACATTCCTTTGTGTCTGATTCTAGCTACAGTAGAGATGAGAGCGTATTTCCACATACGGTAGTGGAAACCGTTGCCAAGTCAAATGAGATTCTTTCTAAGAGCGGAAGTTATTTACAATTGAAGACCACGGTTTAAAAACCTCAAATGTCAAAAACGAAAGTGTATTTAAAAAAAATCAGTGTTCACGTCAAAAATGCCCTTTATAAACATAAATACGTTAAATAATGCTTCACAAAAATCGCACTTTTCCCTCTTTCCAATTGTTCCAAGAAGCTAAACTTTTAGATCTAAGACAAATATATTGTTTTCAATGTTTAAAATATATATTTTAGAACCAAAATCCATTTACAAGTAATTCAAATAGATCAAGTCAAAGAAGGAATCGTGTGTTAGAAATACCACGTTGTAAAACGAGGCTCGCACAGAGACATGCATATTCTTTTTTTACTGATAATCTTTCATTGATTCCAAACTTTCAAAATATTCCTCCTTTTAAAAAACATGCACTATCCTGGATTCAAACTAAAGATATGAACTGTTTTTTCAATGATTTATTTTGTTGCCCTAATAATAAGAAATATTTTTGTGTTTTTTTAAATACTTTTTATTTCCTTTTTTCATTACTGTAAAAAAAATACCATATTATCTTTTACAGAATATTTTATTTTTTCTTTCTTATGTTTTACAAAAATATTATAACTCTCCATTATTTACTATAGGAGCAAAATTCATTAACATTTTCTTGTATACCCACGGCCATGCCTTTGTGGGATTTTTTGTTTACTATTTTTCTATTAATATGTATTTCATTGATATGTAATTTGTAAAAAATAAAAATTAATAAATAAAAATAAAATTTAAAAAAAAAACATAACAGTGTTATATTACAAAATTATAAAATGCTACAAAAACAATAAAGTTATTCATATTACACAGTTGTTTTATACATTGTATTATATTATGATACTATGCGATACATTATACATAACATACTTTTTTTTTTTAATAAAGATAATGCAGTAAATTAAAAATAGCAAATATCATAAATTCTTTATTTGTTGGTATTGTTGCAATGCATGTATATTGAATGCCCTAGGCATAATACAAACTGTCTGGTGCTAAGAGCTCAGAGGCTCACAAAAATTATTACAATAACATTACGAACCTTATTAAAAAAATAAGTATAAAAAAATAATTTTAAAAAACTATATAAATCAAAACTCTACTTAATACATATATATTTACCATTTATTTTTCTCTTTTTACAAATTAACATTAATATTTAGCAGAACCCTAAACTATGTCTTTAATAATATAATCACTAGATCCTCAACACATAGACAACTTAAACAAATACAAACTAAAACCACTTTCGGACAAAGGGATTTTGAGCATTATTCAATTAAAATCTATAACCTACTTCCACTATCTATTAAAACAATTAGTAACGAGAAAATGTTTAAAAAGGCTATAAAAAAATGGATAGTGGAGCTAGGTAGAAGTAAAATGGATTGTCTCTTTCCCCCAAACCAATATTGAATCAACTGCTACACAAGTGTATAGCTTATGTTAGGTTTTTGTTATTTTCATTGTGTGTTTTGTAATATAAATAATATAGATGTACATAAATACCCTGTTTTTTAAACTGTCTAAATATTTGTTAATTATCTTCGTCTTTTTAAGTTAGTCTTCTTTGTTTATTCTCAAATGTAATTTTAAAAAAATATATTGTTAAGTGTCCTCGGCACGGGAAACCCCAATGAGGTCACATTATTTTTATTATTAATTATTGTTTGTAAGCAAAAAATATGAATAAATAAAAAAATAAATAGCAAGTTTAAACATGATTTGGCTAGTGTGAAAAATGTCAATACGATTTATCTGGTTCCCTAAACTGTGCAATTTTGTTAATTAATTAATAGCAAGGCTTACAGAAACTTGGGCTTTACCATACGCAACACAAAGTCATTAAAAATACAGCTTCTCTTAAAACTTTGTATAACTTCTACGTTCGAGGCTACCTTGAATTTGGTTTTGTCGTCTGGAATCCCCAATACCTTACCTACATAAATCAATTAGATCTAATCCAAAATAAATTCTTAAAAGTTCTCAACCGTAAAGCACGTGTAACGTTCGATTCGTATGATGGATCTTCCTCTTTCCATAATCTGACTTCTCTCGCCAAATGAAGAATTGTTTCTGACATCTGCTTCTTATTCAAGATCTTGAATAATATAATTGAAAGTTTCTCTATCTATTGGAAAACATTAACCTAAACTGCCGTACCAGATTTACCAGACAAGTCGGACTTTTTAACAATCCCGTACATCCAATAACTTCCCTTAAAATTCCTTCATTAACCATAGCTGCACAGAATATAACGAAATTTGTTTCTGCCTTGATATATTTGATTCAAAACATTATCATTTTTTTATTTGTTATTAGATTTACTTTAATTAAATATGTATCACTATCACGTTATTCTCCTGTCTATATTCTTTATAGGCATTTTAAAGATAATCTGCTAAACAGAATCCTTCCTTTTTCCTATTTTATCCTCATCTTTTATACTAATCTTTTCTAATCCTTTTCATCCCTCCTTATTATTATTTGATTTAACTCTCTAGTACGATATTTTTAAATACTCGTAGATATTTTTAATCTGTTCATTGGTATGTCAACAAAAAGTATTATACAGTCGTGAAAAACATTAGTTGGAATCGTCAATTATATTTAAATATGAAATTATAAATTAAAAAAAAAAAAAAAACATAATTTGTTGCAATTTCTACTGCAGACTACAGTTTTACTAATGATTTTTGTTTTTAAAGGAATAACTCGCTAAGCCTCTATTTTGAGGCTTGTCAGCAGGTGGGAGATAGAAGGGATATGGAAGGAGGTAATGAAAAATTCACCACAACACCCAGACTAATTGAGAAAAAAATATTTCTTGGATTTTTTTCTTGCAACTGGCGGGAATCGAACTCGCGACGCCAGTTTCACAGTTGAACGTCTAACCAACTGCGCCACGGCGCCTGTCTAAATAAAATCGTTAAATAAAAAAAAAAACATAAATATACTTTGAGTGCACTGTACAGAAATGTAGTGAATATTATATGCATATTTAGATATTAAATAACATCTTAAGCAAGGGTTTCCTAGGACAGCGGTGCCCGTATTTTAACGGCCGTAGTGAACGGTGATGCAGTGGACAGCCGTCGTAACGGTGACTAGAGTGTGGTTTCCTAGAGAAACGGTGTTATCAACACCATTTAACACAGTTTCCCTAGGAAACCACTCTCTAGTCGACGTTACGACGGCTGTCCAATACATCACCGTTCACTACGGCCGTTAAAATACGGGCACCGCTGTCCTAGGAAACCCTAGCTTTAGCGTGACCTTTGTAGTTTTTAATACAAACTAAACCAACATTATTATGAATAGTTCAAATAAAAATCGCGGTTTTTCAAAAACTTGTATAGTAGTTGAACTCTCCATATTTAGATTTGTAAAAATATTCAATAAACACTGCTAAAAATCTATATAAAAGAATATCCAGGACACCTTTGAACTTTTAAACAATCAGTGATAGTGGCGCTAGATAGTGGCAGACACGCATTGATTAATTATTAATGATATTTTGGTTCATTCATACAAATTGATGTGGACAATTGCTGTTTTCACAAAAACATCGTATTTTTAACAGTTAATTTGAGGTACCTACGATTTTCTTTAAAATATTTGGAATGAACGATTGCATGGACTCGTAGGCAGAGAATAATAAAATCCAATAATATCGTTTTGGATAATTTTGGACATTTGATGTTTTCAGAACGAGGTCTTCAATTTACATCAGCCGGAAGTTCTATGCGTCGCGTATTATTTATTCCTTTTTATTCCTTTTTATTCTATGTGGTTGTAGTTGTGTAGATGTCATGAAGTCTTCCCCCTTCTCGGGCATATTTAAATAGAAGATCTTACGGAAGCGAATTTTCTTTCAGTAGGTTTTATATTTTACAAACAATCTGATCACTCCACGCGATGCGCAATGTATTTATACTTATTTACTTTAAAATCAACATAAACCATGCCCGCATTTTTCAGAAAAATCATCTATTCTACAAGGGTAGGCTGAAAACTAATGCCCACATATTTGTAAATAGCGAACAGAATGACCTTCAGAAGCGCATCAGGTGGCACGTGGAAGTAACATTCCCCCTTTATACGCATGCGCAGGTTTGAGGGCGTTGCGTTCATTAAGTGTATTTTGAGAAGCCGAAGTATGGAGACGTGTTCTAGGGCTATGTCAACGCAAGTTAAACTTCGGTCTTTTATCGAATTTTTAATTGCTGGAAAAGTGACTCTTCCTGAGATTAATCGTCGTTTTAATATTCTAAAACACCTCCGACGTCGAGTCTGTCGTGTTAGAAACGGCCTGGCGCCAATAATTTTGCAACATGACAACATTCGTCCACTCACCTCGCGCGCAACTGAAGAGGCTCGCGAAACCCGAAGTTTGAACCGATTCCACACCCTCCTTGTTTTTTCGATCTTGCGCCTAGTGAATTCTATTTCTTTTCTTTACTCAAGAGAGAGACCTCAAAGGTAGTCATTACGATGAGGTAAAGGCAGTTATCAAGTCCTGGATTCGAGAAAAGTCGGAAGAATTTTTCAGTGACGGAATGAAAAAACTTTTTACACGTTGGGAGAAATGTGTTAGGCTTAACGGTGACCATGTTGAAAAATAAATGCATGATTTTGAAGCTTAAGAATTGCACTTTTTGCCCAATCTTGCTATTTGTTTTTGTTCGTGTTCTACAAGCATGTGTGCATTACGAGAGTAAGTCTAAGGTTGATTTTAGTGAACCGTTCACCCTGTTCTCGGCACTCACCTTCCTTTCAATATCCTTCTCGGTATTTCTATCCCTAGTAAACATACTTCCCAGTTACACAAATTCCTCTATATGTTTCTGGATAACTCCTTCCCATTCACATTGATGCATGCACCGTAGACTTTTGTTATCAATAATTGCAAGTCCTCTTTGTTGCTAGCAAAAAGCACGGCAACATCAGCGTACAATACACAACTGTCAATTACATCACCAATTATGGTTAGATGAATAAAAAATAACTTATTTACGACGCAAATTCACTAAAATAAGTGTTGACACGGGATACTCATTATTTAAAGGTCTGCGATAAATATACACCGTTGCCGTGTTCATTCATAATACTTTAAAACAGATTTTAAATAAAAATTATAATTACCAAAGGAATAATTTGATTTAATTTCCCGTAGGAAAAACTCTCAAATAATTCACAGTCCTGAATGCTGAGAAAGTGCTGGCGAAGTTAAGTTTAAATTTAATTAAATTTCCTCGTTAGTAACAGCTAAAGGCCTATTTCACACGTATCGTCCAAATCCACACAACATAGTGAAATTAGGATAGATTGAAATTAACCATATTCTTATTTTATTTATTAAGTACTCTGAGGTAAAAATACTGCAAAAGAAAATTGAGCTAAGATTAGTCAGACTTATGGTGTACAGGTAAATCCGTTTGCATACCATTAAATGAATTAAAAATAATACCAATTCTCCCTTTGTTATTTTATAGTGCCTTGTAGATTTTAACCATAGTATTGAATGGGATTATAATTTATTATATTACAATAAACTATGAATAAGGGTTTCATCAAGCTCATAACAACATTTGTTTTTTTATTACTACCTCATAAATTACTTAAGAACTAACGAGAGCTTTTGAAATATTTTTTAAGATAATTAATTAGCATTTTACGCAAATTAGTTTTAAAGGTAATAAATTATTTATGGACGGAGGTTCAATTCGGAAAATTGTCCAGGCTTTTGAAAAAACAATAATTATTCAAAACTGATATTTTTCAAAGAAAATAACCATGGGATTTTCCATAGAAAGACTTAGGATAAATATTATAAAAATCATAAATAATATGACATTGAGAATAACAATCCAAATCAAATAACGTTTAATACATTAATAAATATATAATAAAAATTACATTGAAATATTAGAATGGCTGCATTTATTAATGAAATACTTTTTTTTTTTTTTACTGTTGAACATTGAATTTAAATTTTACATTTAGAACAAGACATATCTTTTAAAATAAATACATCCCACCGAGCCACTTTTTGATGAGTTTTAGTAGAGATTTTTATTGATAATAATGTTACACGCGGTAACATTTTTGGTTAAATAAATGTTAATTTATTAATTCGTTTATCGGAGCTTGCTTTTGTTGATTTACTATCAAACTTTGTGGGGTACGTGTTTCAATAATAAACTCTCCCTTGGTCCATCATGATGAAAATATAAAATAGGATCAAGCGTTTTCAAGCATTCATTTATAATATATCATAATTTTTATTCTGCTTTTGTAAATAATATTATAAACAATATTTTGAGTTTGTCCAAATTTTTGTAGACAAGGACTGGATGCCTGGACTTCTATATTACCTTCTCTTAAATGTTCTTCATCTCTGTTGTAATATGTTAATAATATTATAGTTTAAAATATAAATACGTCTGTAAATAAAAAAATATAGTCTTTTGCATGTCTTTAAATGAGTGTTTTTTTCCAAAAAAACTCCTTGTGAATATATAAAATTATTTTTTCAAATTAAATTAAAAAAAACTTTATAGGAGAATAACATATATTAGATACTAAAAATGCCAAGTCGTGGGGTGCGTGTTTCAATAATAAACTTTCCAGTTGTCCATCGCGATGAAAATATGAAATAGGATCAAGCGTTTTAGCAATCGGCATCCATAAGTTATGAATTTTGAGAGTATTTAACTTTTACTCAGTCAAAGATTGGACAGTCACCTTTATGAAGAGAATTTCTGTTCCAAAAAAATTCATTACCTTACCTACATGATGAAGGGGAGCTTTAGCATATGCGCTTTAGTCAAATTGCTTTTTCGTTAGCCTCCAATTTGTATGAAGCTGCGACTTTATAACAAACCCAATCACAGGCGGTTTCATATACATAAAATAAAGTCAAGATAGTGTGAAATCACCATAATGTACTTGTAAATTAGAGTGGGCCTATGATGTATGAAGTTTTTTTTTTAATACTATTTATATACTTACATAAAAGTGAATGTAGTCTAAACAGTTGCATTTTAGATCACATAGAACGTAAAAATTATTTGAAAAAATATTCCACACTACTTTCCCTCAACCGCTACTTGAAGTTTATCACAGTCTGAACATTTTGTTCATTATCTATATTAATAAAATTATTTTTTGTTAGTAAAGATATAACCTAATTACACTACACTAATCACATTACAAATTAGAGCACGTTTTAAAACTACCGAAACGCAAAAAGTTTACACTCCGCGAAACTAATTCCGTTGAGCGCCTGGCTAATATTGACGAAAACGATGGCTCATTAAAACAATGCTACCCATTTATTACAAAACAAAGTGCAACTCACGCCCTTAGATGCTTATTTAATAAGGAGTAATGCACGTTACAAAATTTAATTGGTCCGATTTTCTGACTTAAATACGAAATATACGACAGCCGGTTTAGCGCAAAAAAATCGGCTTTTTCGAAAACTTCAAGCTCTGGTTGAGGGCCAAAAGTAGTATCAAATACTTTTTTTTATATTGTTTGCATTCCGAGTATTCCAAAAGGCAATTTTCTAAACCCCTTTCATTTTAATATTCGGAAAAAAAATATCGGCCTACCCTATTGTACATATCTTAGAGTAATAACCTAATAGAGTCGCCCATACGGAGAAAACCCATTCTATGATTATTGACCACGAACTTACTGTACCAGATTACAGGAGGGCATATCGAAACCGTCCATTACACGTTTATTGTTAAACTAAAAACCAAAACCAAACATTTGTAACGCTTTTGTTCTATGCGATAGAGTTTAATGGCTTCTCTAGAGAATTATTACTCTGAGCTTATTTAATATTTGTATATATATAATCAATAAAATATTTAGAATTTTATATCATATTCAAAATAAATTATATTTGATAAAATTTACTAAAATCCTGAATTGATTTCAATATTTAACGTGATAATAAACACGTGTAACATCGGTGGCCCCGGTCTCTGTCTCATGCACGGAAGTTCCGAGATCGATTCTCGGTGAAATCAAAATAATAGCTATAATGTTTTTTTTTCATCATTGATATATTTAAATGCCCCTTAATTTATTTAAAAATAAATTAAGACTCATTATTTCTGGCTGCGATACGATCCCACTTACTATTTAATGATGCACACTCCTGAACACTTATTTCCACACTAATACACATAAACACACATCTACACTTACTCTCATACAAATACACATAAATACATCCTTTTGTACACAATTTAATAATAGGTATGATTTTTCTTTAGAAACTTTGCTGGCCTGTTTTAAAACTGTATTTTTAAAAATGTTATTATATCATTGTCGACTGTTTGTTTCTTTAAAATAAAAAAATAATAATGTGATTTTTCTCAATCCACGGATTTCTGTACTGAAATTTATCGCTGAAATATTGGCTAGTGAAAGGAAAAATCTTGCTGTAAAATCGTTAAGCCAATGTACTATTATTATTATAAAACCATATTTGAGTCACGGAACGGAGTTCTAAAATTTGTGTAAACAATAAAATATTCCGAATTTTTATCAGAAATTTTAAATAATAAATGTCTCTCCAATTAATAATATTAAATTGACCGTGTAATTCTAATCCCTCGTTAAATTTGGTAACAAATGATACAAGACAAGGAGTCCTGAGGTCAAAGTCACCCCTGGGAAACAATCACTCACAATCCCATCACTCACCCCCACGTACAATTTTCAGTAATTATTAACTTAACGCACCCTAAAATCAGCTGGCCTCACACACAAAGGTTCACTTTAATATTTCAATAACAGAACCGAGTCCTGATCATAGATTTATTCCTTTGTGAAATGGGCGGTCGAATGGACCCCTGGATTTGGGTTCCTTTTGATGGCTAAAGTTCTGTGAATATCGGAGTATTACTCCATAATTTTAATGTTTGTTTGACGTGTGCCCACTGTAATGGCGGGCATTTGAGATTACCCTCGAGTTTGCTAACCACAATTAGCTTTAAACTTCTCCAGGTGTAATTAATAGCGTCTATTTTAATATATACAAGTACAAGTACACGTATTGTCTGTATATCTTTGATAGATTCCCAGAATATAAAAGTGTTGTACATGAATAATTGAATAAATATTTTTACATTTTCAGTATGCATAACAACATTAATACTTATTTGCATGTGGATACATATATGTAACCCTCTCAAAATAAAAGAAACTCAAAAAAGAAAAGAAAGAAAACAGCCCACTAAATTTAGTGAACGCGCATTTGCGGTCGCAAGCCCTATGGCATGGAATGCTCTCCCAGCAGAGGAGCGAGGCTGTAAAAGAGAAGTGATGTTTCGGAAAAAACTTAAAACCCACTTGTTCTCTTAATCATTTGAATAAATCCGTAGCATGTGTCAACAAAATAAATTGTTTTAATTAAATTACAAATTTAAAAGCTTCAATAAAAAAAAATTGAACTATATAATCACTATGTAAAGCGCCCTTGAGGTATTATACTACGAAAATGGCGCTATATAAGTTATCCATAATAATAATTATTAAATAAAATAAAAAAGGATGTTAGCTTTGATATACAACAACAATACTAGGCGGAATATAAATATTTGGAGATCATGACTCTTCAAACAAAACTGCGCATTTTAATTCCTTAAAATAATAGCAAAGTACAGAAAATAAATAGTAATATCGTCTATGTAAGTTCAATAAGGCGTATGAGCCAAAAAACAGTTGAATTGGTCAAGCCGCATCGATTGGTGTATTTAAATTTCTAAAGTAACTAATGGACTGCTTGCATTAAATTCAATACGCTAAATGAATCATCCCCACTAAAAAAGCAAGCAATACCGCGTATACCCTTAAATCCTATACAGCGGATGAGACGTACTCGGCATGCGAAAAGGCAATACGCCATGCATAACTGGAAGTTTAACTGCCACAATTAACGTCGTAGAGACGCATACAAAATTTTAAAAAGATTTTATATATTATAAATCGACACACAAAATAAACTACATTTAAATTTCAAAGGCAGCAATATTATATAGGCCCGAGGATATATAACCTTATCCCAGATTCATGGAAATGTGATGGGATTGCCAGGATGAGGAAGGTGTTGACTGCATTTTTAATCCATATTGTACGGGGGAGTCAGAGAAATTGTTGTCCGATGTAGAAGGACGTAAGCTGATTTCTTGTTTTGCTAGTAATGACTTAGAATATAGAGATTTTGGTATTATTTATGTTTACTTTTACTACTTAATTAATTTGTTGTATACATAATTCATGGTAAATTTCTATAATAAATATGTAAATAATAAATAAATATATAAAATAAAACATAAAATTTATTGTTTTTCTTTTTTTACGAAATTTCAAGGTTTTTTGTCCCTTCTAAGCATTTTGACAATAGGTTCTTCCGGGGTATTGAACTTACGTAGACGATATTTCATCGTCTGATGTAAAATTAGGGTATCCCTTTTTGACGATATTCTAATTTTACACATTCCAGGTTGAGAAAATTTTTAAGTAAATTATTTGGGTGTTCCTAATTTAACAGCGAAGCCTGATAAAAGAATCTAATAGATAAAAAGGAAATGTAATTATTTAGTGTTAAATAACTAATAAAACAAATGGGTTTATATTTTGTAATATTCATGAAATAAGATACAGAAACGAACATCAGTATTGAACAAAAATGTTTCGAGTATGTGCAAATGTTTGAAAACAGGCTGGATTTCCTCCTAGAGAGTTATTTAGATCTAAATTTGTTGCAACAGAGAGAGAAAACATTTTTGAGAAGGGAATATGGAAGTCTAGGCATTTACAGGGTTAATGACCTGTCTTCGGCTGGTTTGAGTGGCCACTTTACACACTGTGTAACATTCACCATTCTTCCTATGTTTAAGTATATGTTTAAAACACAATGTTTAAACATTCACGTTCACATTCCCTAAACTTGCCATCATTACTGGGACAGGTAAAATTCCATATTCCGACTCGTAGGCTTAAAAACAATTAAGTACTGTTCATCGATCAGCATAGAACAAACTATGGCCTTAATTCTCCAATGACCCGTCTCTGTCGTATTGTTAACTCAAGCTAAGATCTGGACTTTTTTGGTTTAAGTTTACAACAATTTAAACGAGCACTAAATAAATACTCCAGATCTTGTCTTGATGTCCCTTATGTTTGTCAGTGCTTCTTTTTTAATGTTTTTAACCATTCTTATATTGTAATATTAATACCCTATGAATTGTACAAATGGACAATGTCCGTAAATAAATAAATAACTGTTGACTTTTATGAAGTAAAAGAGCTGAAACTTTTAACATGTGGGTGAGATTCATACTTAAACCATGCAATAATAGGTCAAAAGCCCCGTAAATGCCTAGACTTCCATATTCCCTTCTAGAAAATGTTTTCCCTCTCTGTTGCAACAAATTTGATCAGTATTGAATCCCAAATAGGTAACATAAACTTCTAATCGACCGAGTATGTAAGTCACAGGGTTTAAGATTAGAGTTTCATTATTTACTGATCGGTCCAACATGTAGACAATCAGCGCTTTTTTTAAGGTTCCACAACTAAATCTATTCCCCATCAAACTACATTCACAAAGGTTTTTTCTTATACAAACTTTTTTACATTGAAATAAGACCCTTCAATAGAAGGTTTTTGTTTACATTCAATGGGCTCACGTTCTAATGTAGCTGCTAATACTGAAAGGAAGAAAGCAATCGCTCTTTTAAAGCCATGAGTCAAAAAGAGAAACAATGGAATAAGTCTACCTTTGCGGAGTAGAACGTTCGGAACTTTTTTAGACGGATGAATTCAGTCTTTGGTGGGAAATTCCGAGTTGCCGCCGCAATTGTTGGGTTTAAACGCGAATCGATTTCGTGTCTGAACATGGAAATCCCTTTAGCATTTGCAACTTCGCGAAGAAAGCTTTCTTTCTGATTGAAACATAATCTTTCACTTCGGGAGACGCAACAGCACACGTTCCGGGAATTATTTTATAAAGGAAAACATATTTTATTCAATCCTCTTCCCGCGGCTTTGCGCTGAAATAAGAGACCTCGCTTAACAGCATTGAAAATAGTTATGATTTGAAAATGTAGAGCGGCAGGTTCAGGAAATGCCTATAAGGATTTAATTTTTTGTAAATTTAAATGTGAAGGACACAGACGAGTGCTTTAAATATTTTGATGTAACTAAGAATAATTTAATTGAATCGATTTTGTATAATTGAGGATCGTGTTTTCAAAACTCGATATTAGCTTGAAACGTAATTTTTCAGGGGAGGGTTTTATGTGTTTCGCGTCAAATCGCGCGGACTATCTTTGTTATAAAAAATAACATCTACAGCCAAGCCTGAGGGTAATCTTTTGTATATAAATATAATAATTTAATATTATTCACGGCAAAAACTATTTGTGACACTGACAAAAGATCAGCGAAACGCAAGAAGACCCAGCCCAAGAAACTCCAAGTCAATGAAAGGGTTTACTAGTCTACACATTCTTGAACTAGGGGAATTAAAGCCATAGTTAGATTTGGAAGATTTAAAATGCAAAATATTATTTTTGACAAGGGAGGGGGAGTACAATGAAGGAGATTGTTTGTAACAGAGAAAGGACATCACTTAATGAGTTCAGTATTTAAAAAAAAAAGGTCCAATGTTATCATAATGCAAGGATCTCGACATTTGTGCACGTTTCATACATGTTTTACAACACATACGCCTGAGAAATAGCACTTCGATAGCATTCATCCTACTTTCATCCTAATTTTTTCAAGTCCACACTTCGCTTCCCAAACATAAAGATAGGCACAGTTCGTTAAAATTAATTGTAATGGTAATTAAATACTCCATTCGTAAATAAAAATGGCGAATTATAAAAAACTTTTTTTTATAAGTCGCCATTTTAACATTTTCACAAAAAACCAACAAAATGTTTCAAAATTCATTAGTTAATCTTATTTACAAACATAAATAGGTACTCGAATACATTGGAACTCCAACTATCCGCATGAATAAGAGCCAGATTTTATTTCTTTTGAAATAATCAGCTAATTGACACCACATAAAAAACATACTTAAACATGTCCAGCAAAGTTAATTGTACAATTATATTAAAATTTAAACATATCCTTTATTTTTTTTTCCTGATAACGTAATATCTAAATATTTGGCAATCCGGATGACTGGAGTTCGGATAAACGCAGTTCTAATGAACAAACCTCTTTATTTTTATTGTTTTATTTATAAATCATATTTTACTTCAACTCAATTCGGAACTCAAATAAAATTAACATTTACAAAAAAACACATAGTAAGAACAACAAATAAACAAAGAGAGTTTAGCATCTTTGTAACAAAATATATAAGCCAAAAACCCTGTCTTACACATAAAAATAAATATACAAAAACGCTTTCAAGAATGGAGGAAGTGGTTAATCTAGAACTTAAGGAGATAAGGTCGTTTACATCACTTTTTTTTTTTAAACCAACAGTCATAGTTATAAACAATACATACAGAATAACAACAAATAACAAAACCAATTGTGGGTTTCATATAGGAACTAAAATGTAAAAATCAAAACGTACAGTTCGCTAGGGGTTAAAGAAAGTGGGATGGGAAAATAAGGAAGGAAGAGAAGAAAGAAGAAGAAATAGTAAGTAAATATAAAATAACGGAAAACTAAATAAATATGTAAACACACAACACACATACGTAAACATCTACAAACACATCCATTTATATATATACAGGGCGTTCTTTAAACCCTGTCACATCCGAAACCACGATGATCAGTATAGGCAAGAAGACATATTAGCATATTTAAAAAAAATATTTAGAATAAAGAAATTTTTTGAAAATTAAATATTTAAAAAAACAAATGGTTGCTTACTTCTGCAGGGGAGAAGTAAGGGGAGCGCGGCGCAGTACCAGACTCCCCCCTTCCCCCTTCTCGTTTCATTCCTGCAGAAGTAAGCAACCATTTGCTTTTTTTGATATTTTATTTTTTTCAATTTTATTCGTTCTAAAAAAATATTTTAATGTGCCAATATGTCTTCTTGCTAATACTGATTATAGTGGTTTCGGATGTGACAGGGTTTTAAGAACACCCTGTTTATATATATATATGCATACATACACTTACATACATACACACATTAATTTATAAACATACACAAATGCGCATACAAACGCGTACATATATGTATGTAATAAGTGATAAAATAATGAAAACTAATAAATAAA
The DNA here is from genome assembly GCF_059751315.1 of Micrasema longulum. NCBI lineage: Eukaryota > Metazoa > Arthropoda > Insecta > Trichoptera > Brachycentridae > Micrasema > Micrasema longulum. The sequence continues at coordinate 23,335 of NW_028278802.1, forward strand.
ACAATAAAATGCACATATCGCAGACGATGCAGCTATGATAGCAGTGGCAATCCTGATGATTCGTAAATATCCATCTCTGTTAGTAAAACAAAAAGTTTAAATATTACCAAATATTTAGGTTTAAAAATCTTGAGCAACATAAAATTTTACGTTAGCATAATAAACTAAATGTTAATTATTAGTTTAAACATTCAACGTACTCTTAGAGGACCCCCGAATTCCCAAGTAATTGTTTTTTAAACACTTACGAATTGCATACTCTTAAGGTAACGAAACAAAAACTCCTGGCATTGTTTTCATCTAAAACATTACAGGAAAAAAACGTAGCCTATAATTAATGAATTCTCCATATAATTTATTGAATCGGCAGACCATTAAAAAGATACGTGTAACAAACTGGCCTTGATATTTTTAAAGGACATTCGTAATTTGGCAAATAGTAAAAATAGAATGAAAACAATCTCTTCGGATTTTTTTTTAATTTAATATCGTCGGTGTTATTCAATGAAAACTTTTTTAGCAAATTGATGTTATTAAATGGTAGAAATGATTTTTTTATTATTGTCATTAATTTAATTATTATAAATAATCAAGCCTGACGTGAACGTCAATCCAAATACTTAAAACGTGTTATTAATATTTTATGTCATCGGTAATGGTAGCTTTTTACATCGTACACTGCATAATTTAATGTGTTTTATAATTATAAACATTGATAATAATAATATTACTTTTGACAATTTTTGTAGCGCCATTTTCACTTCAAAGGCTCTGAATGTAATATTTTATTTGGAATAACATTGGACATACATTGTCGGCTTCGTGGTGTAATGGTCAGTGCTTATGCCTACTATACAAGAGGTCTCGGGTTCGATTCCTAGCATGGTAGATATGATATATTTATTTTAAAATATTTTTTCACAAGAATATTTCATAGTTCCTGGACTGGTATCTGAAGCGTAAGACAGATCATCTTACCTTCATGTAACAAAAAAAAGACTATCAAGATACTCTGCAATTGGTGCGGAAAGAGAATGATGATGATGTACATGCATGCATTAGGGTTATAATGACACAATCAGGAACGACTCGCTAGAAAATCCGTATTGACTTGGAATGCATAAACACAAATACACATATATTTTCACATTCATATTCCATTTTATACATACATATTAAATTTATACTACATAATATATTTATTTAAACGCCTGGTAGGCTTTTACATATTATATATAAAAACAGACATGTATTTTACACTAATGTGTTTGTATTACATGGATTTGCGTGGATGACATCTATTTCAAAATTACAATTAACTCTAATCTCGTTTTATTCTTTTTATTTATAAACGGCATTTCTGCCATTTACATATATGTGGCATAAAGAGTGCTTAAAAAAATATTTAAAAATCGAGTATGAAATATTAATATACTCGTTCTGTACACATTATTAATAACTTGAAATACATTTATATTTTAAAGAAATTATACGATAACAAAATACATTAATCAATCAAATTATAACTATTCCAACCCAATCTTCTGAAGATGATTTGCTCTTTTTGATAAAAATATGTTGGTCACTTTATTTTTTAAGTTAGGCAGAGATAAACTAAATATATCAAAATATGATGCATATTCATTCCCGGTATTCTGTAATCTAACAATAGGTGAGTTATATTGAGCTACCGTTAGAGAATTTTGAGAATGAAATATTGTAGATGTTCTGCTTAACCTTAACATATCTTTTTTAAAGTTCTATGGAATACGGTCCAGTAAAGAAATAAATTTTAGTTACTTAATAAAAGCATAAAAAATATTATAAAATTTGTAATTTTGATTTCCCGCAAAAAACAGTCATTCCATTGGCCGCGTCCCTAATACGTCACGATTCGTGTTTATTTCTTCCTGACCATTCAAATTGGTTTAGAACATTGTCACGAATCTTGACGTCACAACTATAAAGCATGTCGCGTTTTTCTAATGACGTATTAAAAAAAAATCTATGTGAAATTTTTATATATTTTTAAAAATACACCACAGCACCCAGACCAATTGAGTAAAAATGTTTCGTGGATTTTTTCTTGCAACTGGCGGGAATCGAACCAGCGACGCCAGTTTCACAGATACAATTAATTATTCTTAATCCATTTCATATATTTTTATCGGTATTCGTAGAATGTGAAATTTCCCTATTGTTAAAAAAAGGGAATATTTTTACAGTTTATTTTTTAAAGTTGGTGTAAGCTTCTTATGGCTCACCAAAATACACCGATTTAAACATGTTTAATCTTGTTAATGAAGAAAGGGAGTTAAAATCTTACATACAAAAATATGAGATTAAAAAAATATTATTTAAAAATTATAATCAGTGTACGTTATTTTATACTTTACTGCAACTACTTTAATTAAGTTACGTAGTTGGATTTGCATGCAAGTGTAATTAGTATCCTGACGAAGAGACGGGTACTTCTCGAAACCGGTAGATATAAATAGTCAGCAAATGGTTATATGTATACAAATATTAACTAACATCATTTGAAATCAACATAATACAACAAAGATAAAGAACATTTTAGAGAATGAAATATAGAAGTCTAGGCATCCATAGGGCTTATGACCTTTCATTGGCTAGTTTAAGTGGCCACGTTACACACTGTGAACATTCACCATTCTGCCTATATTTGAACATCTGTATTTCATCGATTCTTCTATCTGTTGACGATTGTGAAGTTAAAGAGCTGAATCCTTTATTGTTGCGGGTGAGATTCATCTGATTGAATTTTTTCACCTACATACTAGGCAACCCTGAATTTATTTTTTAATTTATAAACTTTTTCTTGGACCAGTTGGATTTATAAAGACAAGGACTGGATTCAACCCCCTAGGGAGAGGTTTATATTAACATAAGCCCTGTGGATGCCTAGACTTCTATATTCCCTTCTTTAAAATGTTCTTCATCTCTGTTGTAATATATTAATATTAACAGCTTCCAAGGGGGTTTTTAATTTTTTATTTATTTTCATTTTTTTGTTTTTTTACAATATGCATAAGAGGTAAAACAGAGTATTTTAAAAATAAAGGATAATTACACAGCAGTGAAATACATATTAACAGTTAAATATAGTAAACAAAAAATCCCACAAAAGCATGGGCCCGTTCGTGGGTCTACAAGAAATGTTTATGAATTTTTGCTCCTATAATAAATAGACAGGTATAATTTTTTTTGTGTAATATAACAAAGAGAAAAGAAAATATTCTGTAAAAGATTATAAGGTACTTTTTTATTTTATAGTAATTAAAAAAGGAAATAATTTATTTTTAAAAACATAAAAATATTCCTAATTATTAGGGCAAAAAAATATATCATAATAAAAACAGTTAATATCTTTAGTTTGAATATAGGATAGTGCGTGTTTTAAAAAAAGGAAAATTTTGAAAGTTTGGGATCAATAAAATATTATCAGTAAAAAAAGAATTAAACATTTTTGGGCCTATTAAATATGCATGTCTCTGTGCTAGCCTCGTTTTACAATGTGGTATTTCTAACACACGATTCCTGCTTTGACGTGATCTATTTATAAATATTTATTTCTGCGTAATTTTTTTACGTCAATTTTTATATTTCACCTGCTTTGTAAATCAGACTCCACTCGTATATTTGACTTATGAAGTTTTCCGTTTCTCGCTGATATCCGTCTTTAAAAAGTTGTGTACCGTCAAAAACATGTGTTCCAACTTAGTTAGAAGAAGTTTTGACAAAACAAGCCCAAGGACTATCGCCATTTGCTTTATAGGATTATTGAATTTATTTTTATCCCTCCTTAGAGCTAGTCCAGGCAGAAGTTCATACAGCCGGAATAAGAAATTAATCCTACCACAGAGAATCGAGGAAAATGTACCAGACAACCAGACATGTGTAATAAACTGACTTCAAACCAATTTCAAATACATACGTGTAAAGGTAACTTTTGAAAAAGAAGGGTGGAGAAATCTTTTGAGGAGAGGAATAAAGGACCAGGTATTTACAATGCTTAAAAACTATTGTCTCAAAATGAAACTTGTTTTCTGTTTTCAAAAATATCAAATTTTGTTTTTTAAACATAAGCTTATTCAACAGAAAGTATTTTTTTATTAGATTTCGACACAAAATAAAACAGGGATTTAAATAAAAACATTTGTTTTAAATTAAAACATTTCAATTTGTTGGAGATTTATTAAAATGTAAATTCATTGCCAAGTATTTTGGATCTTTGTAGTTAATTGTTATATTTAAAAGGAATCAATAAAATTACTTTGTTTTATGAACCACTTTTTTTATTGTCACAACCGACTAGTTTCGGCTACTCACGTTGCCCTCTTCAGGGTTATAATATATTAACTAAATATACATACATATATGAGTATAATAGAAAATATTCAAAACAAATTTATAAAGTACCTTAAATACAAAACCGGTATACCTTCCATGGAATCATTTCTCTACAATACCGCAGAGTGTGTGCGGACCAACTACTGCTTTACAAAATTATGACAGGAATGGTTGACTGTACAGAGCTACTTGATTTAATAACAATACATGTGCCAGCCAGGATTTGTAGACGGTACCACCTGTTTCATGTACCAATAAGTAAAACATCGTATGTTAAAAATGCTTTTTTTCGTAGGACTTTTTCAGTGTACAATACAAAATTTAAAAATATAGATTACACAAACATCACTCTGTCAGATTTAAAATTTACACTAAAAATGCATTATGTAACTTAGTAGACATTATAATAATAAATATGTACATCTCCCTTCCCCTCCTTATCATTTCTTCAAGCATTCTTGTCCTAATCCCGCCCAATTTACAGTAACTTAATGTTCTTAAAATAATATAAAAAAATTCATTGCTTATTGAGTACATGAAAATAACATTTTGACATGTATAAATTATATGTATTTATTTGATATGTAATATATTTTCTTTACTAACTTTGTATACTATGTGGAAATCTGTTATTAGTTCTGAGTTTATATACTATATCTGTTTGTTTACTATAAATATGTATGTAGAACTGTTGATTTCCCAAATAAAATAAAATAAATAAAATACGTAAAAAAAAACAGTGAACAGTGGGTGTCGATAAGGATAGAGGAGGGGGTAATTGTGTTTATGGTGGGGAAGGGGTAGGTGAGGGGGTAATTGTGTTAAGCTTTATCTCCCCGTTAAGTAACAGCTGTTATTTTTATTTCATTATGCTTTTTCATGTATGTATATTTATTTTGTTTTTTAGTACAAATTTTTGACCAACTCTTCTTTTAACCAGTCCGTTATTTGGTTGGCTGGAAGATATTGTTTTTAGCTATAAGTCCGCCAAAATAATAAATCTTTTTACTTGAAGATTTAAATTAATTTAAATAAGATAAGAACAGTTTTTACAATATTTAAGTACATAAATAAAAAGACGTCGTCATCGCGCCGGTATGAGGTTAAGGTTTTAATTTCTCGTTAAGATTACACAATTTTGTTTTTAAAAAAATATACTTAAAAATTTGTAAAAGATAAAATTACTTCTTTTTTCTATAAAAAAATCATCATCAAAACCATCATCAAAAGGTTTATTGTTTAAATTATCGACTTAACATATTTCAATGTTGCTTAACATGTATTGCAGGCGCAACGACAATATGATCCACCTAGGAAGCGGACATTTATTATCATGATCATTCCCCTTTCCGCACCTAATAGTGTATAGGGCACTGCATTGGTACACCAACCGCAGCGTATCTTGATCATTTTTGTAACAAGAATGTAAGATGATCAGTCTTACGCTTCAGGCGCCATTCTAGGGACTATGAATTATTCAAGTTGAAAACAAATTTTAAATCAATATTTCATGTCGACCGTATCGGGAATCGAAACCGAGGTATCTTGCATGGTAGGCAAACGCGCTGACCACTACACCCCGAGGTCGACATTTATTAAGTAAGTAAGAAAATAATAACACAGCCAGCTGCCAGCTAGTGTCGTGTCTATGGTGACGAAATATACAGAAATTAATCAAATAACTTAATAAATCTTTTTCTAAAGATTGCACGTGTAGCAAATATTTTTTTTATTTGAAGCACTAACTTTGTGGTTGTTTATTAATAATAATAATAATTATGAATAACTTATACAGCGCCATTTTTTGGCTTTGTCACCACATGATAAGAATTTATTCAAATGATTAAGAGAATAAGTGGGTTGAAGTTTCTTCCGAAACATCACTTCACTCTCACAGTTTCGGACCTCTGCTGGGAGAGCATTCCATGCCGTAGGGCCTGCGACCGCAAATGCGCGTTCGCCAAATTTAGTGCGCTGTTTGCGTAGAGGTATAATAACTTTTCCTTTCGACGTTGATGTAGCTGATCTAAGCGTAAGACATTTGTCAGCTAGTTCATCTGGAATGCAGAGTTCTCTTAGATATTCTTGAGCAGAGTTGTGCAGTGACTTATACATAAGCCAATAGAGTTTGTTTTCCACCCTCTGTGGTAAACGTAGCCAGTGTAATTCTATCATAATTATAAAATAATTAAAACAACTTTGTTTTTAACCACTTAAGCTAGGGTTTCCTAGGACAGCGGTGCCTGTATCTTAACGGCCGTAGTGAACGGTGATGCGGTGGACAGCCGTCGTAACGTTGACTAGAGAGTGGTTTCCTAGGAAAACGGTGTTATCAACACCATTTAACGCCGTTTTCCAGGGAAACCACTCTCTAGTCACCGTTACAACGGCTGTCCACCGCATCACCGTTCACTACGGCCGTTAATATACGGGCACCGCTGTCCTAGGAAACCCTAGCTTTACTTTTTTTTCTACAGACTGGCTTCAAAGCTACACAAGCTTCTTTTTCAAGGTATACTTAACTAGTCAATTCTATCAGTTAGTGTGCATGGAAGTAATAAATCAAGTCTTTTTGTCTTGTAATGTGAGATGGATTCGTTCAAAACTAGACAGGAGTGGACTTAAGGAAATATTGTTTATTTGGTTATATATTATTTTTGACTATACTATAAATATAGTCGAGAAAAAAGATACATCCCGCTTATCTCCTTTTAAAATTTTCAGACGAAATCGTTTTGATGGGAGCGATTTATCTGGACGATTTTTCCGTCAAGTGTCGGAAACTGAGTCCATATCTCGCGTTATTCTGTCCATTCGGAGCCCTTAATATACATGTATGGTCCGTTGATGTAAAATGTATACGGTGTTTGAAAGCATGTAACAGTTAAGCTTTTGAATACTTATATGCCTTAACGATTTCCTCGTCATAAAAAGAAAATAACCGTACATAATAAACCTAATCACCATAAAATACATGATTTAAATACTTAAAATTGTTATTATTTTATTTATTTTGAATCTTTAAATAGAGCACACATAAAAATATTCTTATGTGTGTTCTAATAATAACAATTTATTTATTTTATAAATTTATTGCATACAATTAGTACACATATTTAATAACAGGGAATATATTTAAAACTAATTAATGTAAAATGAAAACGGAGTGTTCTCTGTTTATGATAGTCTCAATCTAACATGGCTCGGCCTGTTCCAAGATGGAGATTTTTTATCTTTTAGAGCATAATTGTAAATTGTAATTGCAACAAAACTAACTGCGATCTTACATGTTCAGTACTTGATACAACAGATAAAATTAAATATCTTGGTGTGTACATAAACCAAAATTTAAAATGGAAAGACCATATCAGTGAATTAGTTAAACGAATTAGAAAATTTATGTACATATTTATTAGATTAAGGAATATTTTAAAAATCAATCATTTAAAAATAGCTTATAACTTAATTGTACAATCTTTGTTACAATATGTTATTGTAGGATGGGGTGGTGCATATGCCAATATATTAAACCCTCTAAAAATAATACAAAGATTAATTATTAAATATTTTTTTAAAAACCCTCAACATTCAATACGGAAAGTCTATATAAAATATTTAAGGTTCATACAGTAGACACTCTTTATAAAATAAATTATATTTTACAAATTTATAAACAAAAAAAAAGAATTAGAGATGAATAAGTCCCTCAGATACCAACATAGTATTTAAATTCCTAAATTCCATACAAGTCATGGTCGAAATAGCTTTGTCTTCAAAAGTGTAAAAAATTTTAGTAATCTTCCCAATGAACTAAAAACTATTAAAAATAATATATCAATAAATAAATTTAAAGTAAATTTAAAGAAATTTTTTGAACACGTGTAAAAACTTCATTAAATTTTAATTAGTATGAATGTATTATTGTTTTTTCTTTATATATCCTATGTTTTTATTTTTTTATTTCGTGTACTCGTATTTAAAATTATATAAACTACTATAAATAAACAACTAAAACAGTGTAAGTCACTCTCCAAGCACAATACTTTGTCTCTTTTTTTGGAGAGTTACAGTGATAACATTTACTAGATGTGTTAAAGTAGATATGTTTAGAATTTTACAAAAACATGTACTTTTTATGAGATTTATTAATAAAAAAAAATATTAAAAAAATAAATTTAAAAATAAGTAGTCCTTTACTAATAAAACAATAACATAACAAAAAAAAGACTACTTAATTATAAATGCCTAGCTAATAAAATGTATAAATGCTAAAAATGATAATTAAGTTGTAAATGTTGTAGTGCGGGAAGCGAACCTTGGAAGTCATGATGAGCGAGTACGCGATATAATTACAGGACCACGTTCCGATTTGTTAGTTTTTCGAAACACCCTGTAGAAAATGAAACGACTGTGGCCATCACACGGGTGAAATCGGCACATTACAGAGATATCCGGAAGGAAGGGTTTGATAGTGGAAAGGATTTTATAGCGCTATATATAAAGCACATCCCATTTTTTACAAAAGTTATTCGAAACAAAAAGGGTAAAATGATTTTCTTTTGCTTGAATGTGCTACAAGATTATACTTACGAGTATATCTAGGATGAATGTTCCTAAATAACTGAAGGATAATGTTATTCAAAGCTTAGTCCTAGAGGTAATGATTCATAAAGACTAAGGATTTCCATAGTAAGAGTTCCTCTTTCCTTTTTTATACGTCTTAAATTTACTTTTGACAAATCATGCTATTTTAAAATTTTATGATAAACGTAATAGGCCTGCCACACACTCGACGAGTGGCGAGGAAAGGAGGCAGAGACGTAGTGTGTTGTCGGTTTTTGAGCGCGAGTCAAAGGACCGGCAATATGAGCGCGAGTAGCTGGCCACATAATCGCGCGGTCGCAGTACGCATCGAGCGCTCACACAAGACGCACGCGTCATTTTTGATTAATGTATATTTCTTTGTGTGACATTGGTGGAATTAGCTAAACTCAAAATGCATAGCGCGCACGCTGTTACAGTTTCATCGTCCATTGTATAGAAATACAAATGACAAGTGCGGAGCGTCGAGATTAATTGCGCTAGTAGAGCAGTGTGTGGGCGGGGAGGGCAACATCGGGCGAGAGGGCGGCAGCGCAAGTAGTAAAGTGAGGAGCAGCGCAAGGAGCATAGTGTGGCGGGGCTTTATGAAAAGATGCAATATCTGTGTCAAATTTGAGATCAGTTTTGTAACATGACAAGACGTCATAATTTTCGTCCAAGACAAATTATTCTATTCTGTTTTAAGTTCCCAAATAGTGTAACTGAAGTTATTTATTAACGGTTCAACACAAATATAAATTTACAATAAAATTAATATTATTTTATAAAATGAATAATATAATCAAACTTATTAGTGAAATGCAAAATAAAAATCATTACTTTTTATTATATAAATAAAAGACGAGTGATACTTAAATCACTCATAATAAATAATAATAATCTACCTACAATGTTTATATCATCATCATCATTTCCCTGTCCGCACCCAGCGGTGCGTAGGACTTACGTAACACTGCAATTTTCCTTACACAGATCATTTTTGTTGAATGAAAGATAAGGTGATCAGTCTTACGTATCGGGTGCTAGTCCAGAGATAATGAAATATTTCAGTGTAAAAACATATTTTAAAATTAATATTTAAATTAACTATGTTGGGAATCAATGTGACCATGACCACGACGCGGACACAATTACTTAGGGAGGCAGTATCCAGAAAGTCCTATTAGTACTTATAGCACACTTTCAAATAAACACAAAAAAGGGCGTTTTTCGGTTATTCCCATTTTTAAGAAAACATCTTGTAATTTATTATATAAATAAAAGACGAGTGATACTTTAATTCACAAATTTGGAATATCCAGTGACCGGTTTCATCGCTTTCGCGGCATCTTCGAGACTAGTATCTTTATTAAGGAGTTCAATGTATGTATACAAAACAGAGGTAAAGGTAGATAATTCGAAATTATATGAAAGTAAATTAAATTAAATTATTTGTATCTTAAGGATCATTATCAATTTTTTTTTCGGGTTACATAATGAGTTGATATAATGCTATTTTAATGAGTTTATGTTTTTTATTTTTAGTGCCCCATTGTTCGTGAGTGTGATTTTGTCAATTATGATTTCTGAAAATTTATGGATCACTCGTCTTTTATTTATATAATAAATTACAATGAATTTCCATCAAGAATTTTCACTTACAAACTTAAATGTTTTTTTATAATTATTACAGTTTTTAAAATCGGTAATTATAGATGATATAACAATAAGGTGACAAGAAATTTTTACGTAAAAATATAATAGTTATTATAAGTGGATATTAAAAAATATAATTTACTAAAAATAATAAGATTTTAATTATACAGAACATCATGTTTGGCGAGAATAATGATTAATTTTGATGTACTATGTTATGTTTTGTTTATCAATATTTGTACAAAAAAAGAAAAGTCTAAGTACAGCTTAGTTGTGCGTATTAGGTTATATCTTATGTCTTATATTTTACGGTGCCTAAATTATTAAGTATTCTGTCAATAAATCGATAATTAAACATGATATCAAAAATAAACTTACGACATGACTGGAATTCGTCCTCCCCTTTGTCACAATCCTTCTGGTAATTACAGACCCATAATGATGGAATACATTTTCCTTCAGGACATTTGAACATGCCCACAGGACACACGATGTCGCCTAAAACAAAGGGAAAATCAAATTAGACAATAAAAAAAATGTTTATTAAAATTGATTAATAAAATGACAAAACTAGAATTTTTCTTTAAGGAATAACCCGCTAAGCCTCCATTTAGAGGCAGGTGGGAGAGAGGGGATGTGGAAATAAGTTATGCAAAATATACCACAACACCCAGACCAACTGCGCAAAAAAACTTTTTTGATTTTTTTTCTTGCAATTGGCGGGAATCGAACCCGCAGCGCCAGTTTTCCAGTTGGCCGTCTAACCAACTTCGCCACGGTGCCTTTCTTTTTTGTTCATATTTTCATAAATTGTTTATAAAATGTAAATATAAAACATAATTTTAAACAAACATTTGATATTGAATTTGAACACAAGATTAAATCAAATATATATTCCACGAACATTTTTTTTGGATTGTCTTTGTCTTTTAAGAGCATTTTCAAATGAATTGGTGATGAAAGCTTATTGAAATTATTTTTTTTTAAATGTAGTATAAATAAAAAACAATTTAGAGATAAAATAAAAAAATGAAATTTTGAGTATTTCTAAATGTTTGTAGAAATAGCTAAATTTTACGCCCTAGGGAGCTGTTAAGAATAATTATTTTTGCAAAGAGAGAAAAAGCCTAATTCACCTAGACTTCCATATTCCCTTCTCAAAAATGTTTTCCCTCTCTGCTGAAATAAATTTAAACCAAAATTATTAAAAAGCATTGGTATTCTGTAAAGATTATTGAATTATATTTTAGAAGCATTAATTATTCCTAATCCTATAAAAAAAGAGAAGTAAAGTGTTATTTTCACGTACTATGAATGATGTCCATGATGTCGTTTAAGTTATGCTTACAGCGAGATACTAACAGATTTTTTTTATTTATTTGATAAACGTTAGTATTACAGAAGCATTTGTAAAAAAAACAGTTGCCAATGTCAGTTACATATAATAACTGATTACTGATAATTTTGTGACAAATATTTATAAAAACATTCCAAATTTCATAAGAATGATTTCAGTGCACTTTATTGACAAACATCGGTAAATATTTTACGATTTCATTTTAAAACAGGACCTGCATTATAACCTAAATATTAAATGGATGAAATCTAAATTTTAAATTGGAGAGCAACTTAAAATCTACCCTTTACCAGATAGCGGACCAGAATAACCAGCATCCTTTTCCAAACCCACTGAGCTTATCTAATGCACAAAAGGGTCTGCGAGATTCGCCATCATGCAAATGCCGAATCATTCAAACTACAGAGAGCCTTTTGGACGTATCTCGTTTGGATCAATCCTCCTCCCACAGGGATAAACATAGTAGAGGAAGGCTGGATCGAGATAACTATGTGGAAACTCGGACTGAGTGACTGTAAGGGTTGGTTTATGTATGATATTGATAATGCTTTGGTTAAGGACAAATTGACAACCTAAATTACGTTTTAAGATGTATTTACAATTAACAGGTGTTAAAAACACGTGTAATTTAAAGAAATTGGAATTCTTTCGATTAACTCATTACATTTTTGGACTAATTTCAAACGTAAAACAAACAAAACTCTGTTTTAAGCAAAAATGTGTTTTACTTATTTTATATTTAACATGCTATTTCACAAAATTATTATTGTCACCATTCTCAAACCAACTATCTTTGTCACTCACCTATACCGCGTATACACAGACTAGGAAATGAATGTACTTCTCATATCGACATTTTTAACTCGAGTCTCTGTGAATTCAAATCATCTCTTTATAAATATTTTATGATGTTCTATGGTAACGATTAACGAATTATTTGCAAAAGCTACTTATGCTAACGATCTGGTGTTAATTCATTTTATCTTCATATATACCGACTTTTTAATATCTTTTGTATGCTGACATACATACATGTCCATATATATATATATATATATATATATTTGTTATTTTTATTTATCTTTTAATACCCATGTTTTATTATTGTTTTTAAATTTTTGTGTATCTAACTCATAATGTTGTTATATATATTTTATATTGTAAAAGGCACTTGTGCCGTTTAATAAATAAATAATAAAAATAAATGCCAAAACAACAAATAATCAGCAATCAATTTTGTCGCCTCTACTTGATATCGGGGAGTCTAACTCCCCGATATCAAGTAGAAAAAAGGTCAACATTCAATGTATATTTAAACAGAATAGAAAAAAGGCGGCTGAAGGGGACTGTATATTAAAAGAATATCATTAATCCTTTAATTACGTTTTTTTATAACAGAGGATTGAGTACGCCGAGGGTTTTGCCTAGAAGATTAAGGATGAAGATAATGGCAAGTCATTTAAAATAGGGAAAAAGCTCTTAAAGTGGCTTTTTTGCGAATCTTTAATGTACATAAATATATGTTAATTATAGTTAACATACAAATGTTTAATAATCAACAATAACTGAAAACTTATTACTGTATGCGACGCATTATAATATTTTGTATTAAAGATAAAATAAAGGTATTTTTATTGAATTCGGGAAAATAACAACTAATTTAACGTAAAATGCATACAGAATATAAAAATAAGTAAAATAAAAACAGAATATTAAATAGAAATATAAATAGTAAAAATAAGTTAAATATTTGCATTTTCCACAAAATTAATAATGAGTGGCAAAATAAAATGAAAATTAATAAAATTATTTATTAATAATTATTTTGCGTTTGTTTCGATTGTAAAATGAAAAAAATCAACCAGTTTGTCCAAATGTTTATAGACAAGAACTAAATTCCACCCCGTAGGGAATTATTCAAATCAACGTATTACAAGAGATATTGAGAACATTTTAGGAAGAATTGAGAACATATGGAAGTCAAAGAATTGGCTGGTTAAAATGGTCACTTTACAACTGTGCAACATTCACTATTTTGCATATGTTTAAACATCCGTATTATTTTAATTCTTACATTTGTAGATTATTTCAATTATTACCGCTGAAACCTTTGTTAATGCGGGTGAGATTCAACTGACTGAATTGTTTCACCTACATACTAGGCAACTAGGATTCCTAGACTTCATTCCCTTCTCTAAAATGTTCCCCATCTCTGTAATAATATGTTAATTTATTTGTCATTAAATAAACTATGACATATTACATATGCCTTTATTACCTATCCTATAAAATTATATTTCATTTCATTGCAGAGTCTATTAATTTTTTAATGCTATTCTGCTAACGCTAAAGCTCGATGCGAATACAAAATAATGCAAGAATCTGTTTTGATAATTTGAGGAAAGTTTCCATTTGAGTTGTACTATGTATTATGCCCGTTTAATTCCTTATTTGTTACTCTTCATCTGTTTCTCAAAAATGAATAATGCAATTTTTTTTTGTGAAAAAATTTAAATTAATTGATTCAAGACAATCGATTGTTTTTAATACACGATGCAGGTATACCGATCTAAATTATATGTCTTCTTGCAAAAAGCAGGACTTGCTTAGTTTAGAAGACCGCCGTCTGCTATTAGACATGGGGGTCCTACATGACATACTTAGTGGACGCCTTGAAAACCCAGCTCTTACGTCAAAGTTATCGTGAAATACCCCTGGCTACCGCACTCATCAAACTCTCTATTTCATGTCCCAGCTGTTAGTACGAACTATGCCCAGAACTCTCTACTTATATGTTTAGCTCGTGCGTATAATTTAAACTTTCCCCTTATTGATCCCATTGATTGTAATAAATTAACATTTAAAATGCGCATTTTAAAACCCACATTTTTATCTTATACTTGGCAGTTTCTCCATTTCATATTAATAAAATCATATTTTAACATGTTTTATATCATTTTGACTCTTGCACAACTATATACACACACACATGTCCACCGTCATTCCATTATAATACCCACTCCCCACCCTCTCACACACTAACACTCACCCTACACTAACCGTCACTAATTTCTAAAACATATTTTACAAATAAACCGATTTATGTATATATCATGTATTTCCCCAATAAATAAAATAAAAATACGTGATTGCAATAATGCGTTTTTGACTCATGACTTTTTAATCTGTTTTAAATGTTTTTCATTTTTAATATGTTTTGTTTACTATATATATATGTACATTAAAAAAAATGTATCACAACTTTTACTTTGTTTTTTTTTCTTTTTACTATGTATTTTGCTATGTTTTTTTGATTCTAAATATTTGTTTTGAAATACACAAATACATTTTTTTACTATGCTATAAATATGTTTCTTGTTATGTTTTTTGTATTTACTACGTATTTTACTAGGTTTTTAAATATGTTTTTACCATGTTTTTTTACTGTGTTACTTACCATATATTTTTACTGAGTTTTCAAATATTATTTTTCCAATTTTTTTTACTAAGTTTTTTACTATGTTTTTCACTTAGTCCTCTACCTTTATTCTTGTTTCTGTATATTGATTAATATTTTTAAATATTTTTTTGACTGTCTTAGAACAGGGTAAATAACCCTAGTTAGATAGTCAAAGCATTGTATAAATTACAATTTTATGTATTTAATATGATTTAAAAAAAGCTATTCTTTTATTTACATTTATATTTTTTTTCTAAATAATCGAAAACGTATTTTTTGAATGGGCAACAAATGACATTCCATAAGTGAAAACGTGCTCTTTCTCTGTCATGCCAGTAGAGTTCAACATTCAACATTATTTAATGTCGGAGGCGCTGAGAAGAAAATAGTGAGAATTTCTTCCGAACGTCTGCTAATTCTCATTCAAAGAGGTTTCTTTCTTTGTCCTGAGGAGGAACCACATTCCCTACCCTTCGATTGTGGGGAAAATTCACCCCAGAGGGTGGCGGTTCGCGTCATTTAACTTATTTACCGCACTTTTAACCATTCCTTTTATGTGTACATTATTTATAGAACTCCTAACTCGAAATAAAGTGCTAACACTTTACTCTATTCAAAATAAATTAAGAAGTTTAGCGAAACGATTGTTTCATTCATCCGTTTGGGTTAATTATACCACGCTAACGAAGATTGAACAACGAAATCCTTGTGGAATATAAAAATTAAAGAAAAAAGAATGATCAAAGAAAGCGCTCAAGAGTCAAACGTATTGAAATAAAACAAATATCTCTTATCTCGCTCAATTAAACTAAGTCTTAATGTTTTAATATATCAAAATGCACATCTGATTCACTCAGCATCAGATAAATGACAAGTACGGTTTCTACGTATATTTTAGTATCGAACCTTTCCGAGCCTCAATGTAAAAAAAAATGCGAGTTTCTGAGGAAAGTACCAGGAATACCCCAGCTAATATGTTATAAATACGACATAAAAAAGGGTATTATGATTGTCATAGTAGTGTTTTGAAAACTATTTCATTATATTTCGAGCTTTGTACGAAATCCATACAGTTTTTTGATGAAATACTGTTGCAAAAGGATGCTTTATGACATCGTGCTCCTCTTGCTGCTACACGTTGAATAACACTGATCTAAAGTCGGGCAATCGCAACCGCAAAAGGCGAACGTGCATTTGCGGTCGCAGGCCCTACGGCATGGATTGCTCTCCCAGCAGAGGTGCGAAACTGTAAGAGTGAAGTGATGCTTCGGAAAAAAACTAAAAATCCACCTGTTCTCTAAATTATTTGAATATATTTTAAGCATGTGATGAAAGAGTACATTGCTTTTCTTGGATTACAAATTTAAAATGTTGAAATTAAATTTATTTCTATATACAATCACTTAATAAAGCCCCCTTGAGGTATTATTTTACGAAAATAGCGCTATATAAGTTATCCATAATAGTAATTCCGTAGCGGGAGGAACAGCGGGGAGTTGAGAGGGGGAATGCATGTGAAATCTAACGCACGAAATCCGAATTTTTGGGGTTATCACTTGAAATCAGCAACCAGATAATGAAAAACAGACTTGCAAACCGACCAACATAAGAAAGAATTAGGCAGAAAAATATACGAGTGATTTTGATACATTCTTAACGTTATTAGGTAGAATTGCGCAAAAAATCAAATCAATATGATGAATTATAAGTTTTTAAAAATAATTCTAGGGATTCCTAGATACCCCTTAGGCCCGAGTGAGTTAAGATTTTTTTTGCAAAAGTGAAGACAGATTCTTATTACATTATTAAGAGGATTTTGTCTTAATCTGTTAGTCTTAATCTGACCTACTTTCGTCTTGCGGGCAGTGCAGAAGGTTAATCGTGCATTTTCTGTACGTAAACAACAAAATAATCAAAGCATCCAAAATATGTACAAAGGCAGTGGCACCCTTAGGAGTACATACATTATTTTTTTTTACTATGACTTTAAACATGTTTCTTACAATGTATTCTGTTTTTATTTCGCATTTTACAGAGTTTTAAAATATTCATACATTTTAAATGGTTTTTACTATGTTTTCACTACATTTATTGCTTTGTTTTAATTATGTTTTTGCTTCGTTTTTTTACTACATTTTTACTATGTTTTTATTACATTTTTACTACACTTTTACTATGTTTTTACTACATTTTTTACTATGTTTTACTACATTTTTTACCACGTTTTTACTCCATTTTTTACTTTATTTTTCACATTGTCCTCTATCTTTATAACTGTTTCTATATATTGATTACTATTTTTTATATTTTTTTGAATGTCTTAGAACTGGGTAAATAACCCTAGTTAGGCAGTCAAAGAAACTTTGCATAAATTAAAATTTTGTGTATGTAATATAATGATAATAAATAAATTTGAAACAGTCTTCTCAACTTTTCATTGTCATTTTGTAAATCATTCATTTCGCCCTCGTTTGAATAATGTTATATAAATTTGTAACTAAAAAGCCACGAAAATAATTCATTAATAATAGCTTCATCTCTTATGTACTTAGTGTTTCAGAGAAATTTATATTATTTCCCGAATTTGTGCTACCCAGAGCGTGACGTCATTATGAGAGTCCCTTCAATTTCCTTCCTCGGAATGAGACAAGAAAAGTTTATTAAAACAATTTGCAATTTCTTATCTCCTCATAAATATACATTTCCCTTTTGAATAGGTTTTCCTGACGTTTAATTAATAAGTTCTATCTTGCGCGTGTGGGCTTTACACTTTATTGGCTAAGTTTTATTACATTCCTCGTTCGCCATGTCTAGTTTAAAACCAATATTGTAAACTACACATCGTCGGTGATACTGCAATACCGCATAACCTCTTTCTTTATACGAAAATGTTTGACTGCAATAAATTCGTCATAGGGACTAAGAACCGTTAGTTTTAAATTATTGCTATTTTTGGTTTTAAATAAAAAAAATTTTTTTTTTTTTTTTCAATGAAGTTGCAAGTTATTTGTACCTTGCTTTTGTTATATGCAAGGTTTTTTCAAATATTGATAGATTTTTCTTGAAAATGTATTCAGTAGACTTTAACTTTCTTCCACCGAAGATAACAATAGTAAAAATAAAAACAAAATCTACATTTCGCCAAAAACCCCACGTAAATCGGTTAAGCCGTTTAGGAGAAGTTCAGTGATATCACACGTATATTAGAATTATATATATAAAGATAATAAAAAATGTACCCAGACTATGTTTTTAAACCAGCCTTTGAGTTTTGATTTGTGGTATTTCCGTAAATAAATGTGTATGTGATGTTTTTTTTAATTAGACGAATAAAAAGAACATACATCAGTATCAGTCTAATACCAAAAATAAGCGTAACCGATTGTACCAGTACAAAAACAATTCAAATCGTGTTTACTCGACGGAAATTGAAAAATTTCACTGACCCGGCGTCGACTGCGCCTACAGCCTACAGCCTACAGCATGAATGTAACATGAGAAATTTGCATATAATACGAGACGTTGAAAAATGACATGATTCCCCACGATAAAAATATGTAGATATTTTAAGGGGTGGAAGTTTTTATAAAGCTAAAACAAACATCCACAGGCATTGGGTAAAATATAAAAAAACCGAGTAAACAATATTTCCGCAGTAAAAAGTTGATTTATTCATTTTAAATATATTAACATTGAGTTAAAGAATATTTTATACATGTCTTCGTGTTAAAAAAGCTTATGACTTATTGGTATTACAATTGGAAGTTAACAAGAGTTAACTTCCAATTGTAATACCAATAGTTAAGAGTTATTATGGTATTAGAAGCAAACTTAGAAATCTCAAGTATAATTGAAATCTATTTTTGTAACATTTAGAGACGGTTTTGAATTACGCTACTATTAAGGTAGGTAGGTTTTTATGAATAGTTTATTTTGGCATCAATAACTAATTTTTCGTTTTTGGTAGAGATTTTTAAGTTTGCTTTTAATATCCTCTTATCTTCAATTGTCTTTAAAGTAAAATTGATTTGACTGAATAAAAAATTGAATTTTTAAGTAAAATGTATTTTCGAACCTCTATTTATTAATATACACGGAACGCAGTCCCTTTTACCTTAAAACGATACATATTTAAAATTGTATAAACATTTCAATATAATGTGAAAAACTAAAAAATTAAATTGAAAAGTATTATTTTACATAAATACTATATTTATAACACAGCAGTTTTGTATAAAGAACATATTTAGATATAAAAAAATAATTAAACATTAGGTTGAGATAAAATTTTTAAAGGAAAAGAATTTATATATATATTTTTCCTTAAAAGATACAAAATATAAGTATATAAAATACAATATAATTCTTTTGTCTCAAAAAGAAATTAAAAAAAATTACTAATATTAATAACAATTAAAGTCATTTATGTTTACATGTTCAATTATAGTTTTCCTAAGATGATACTTAAATTTTTTATACAAATATACATGATTAAAAATATATACGATTTTACTAAAAAGACAGTTGACAGAGTTATACTCTGTTTACTTCCCGTTGTAATAGGGGCCCTAGTTAAGGTGGCATTACCTACTGTGTATTTTAGAAAGTAGCTTGCATCGATTGCCGGTCCTCCAACTACCTCAATGCAAAAAACGACGATCCGTTAGTCTATGGGGACATAGCATCGTTATTCCGTTTGAATATTAATTCATTTTACTACAGTGAATTTCCCTAAGGGAGCGATATTTTTTTTCGGGATCAAAAGTAACTTATGACACTTGTCAGCATTCCGGCTATCCCCATGCAAAAAATCCGTAGATCGCTCCGTTGCGACGTCAAAGAAATTTAAACCAACAAATTAACACACTTCCGCATTTATAACATTAGTAGAGATAGCGAAAAAGACCATTATAATATATATGGTATTATACTTGACACTAAACTTTGTTTTACAATTCATATTGAACATGTGATCAATAAATCCTTAAAACTCCTTTGATTTATTAACAGAAGCACAACTGACTTCAAAAATATCAATAACCTTAAAACTCTCTTCTGTTGCCTAGTTTGCCCGCACCTAGAGTATTTCTTTGTTATCTGGTCTCCATATTATGATGTTCACATAAAAAATATTGAATAAGTTCAACGTTGCATCGATTTTTGAGAAAGCTAGGCTAGAGGTTGGGCTTATCCACAGACCAATATACGTATAATGAGTTAGAAACTAGCTTAAATATATCTTCTCCTCAAGACCGTCGAAATAAATCCGACCTTCTAGTCTTATTTGAAATTCTCAAATCACTATTTGATGCGCCCGAACTACTGAGCTCAATAACATAAAATATCCTAACTAGAAACCTCAGACAAAACTTACTGTTATACCGATAACCATAGAACTAACGATGGTTTTTATTCCCCTATGCCCAGAATTCTTAGGTCTGCCAACAAACATACCAGTCTTGATTTCTTTGATAACAAGTTGTCTATTTTCAAACGATCACTAAATCAAATTCAATTATAAACACCGCTCTCCCGCTTCCACTCCCGCCAAGTCTACTATTTTGAATATTTTTTTCAAGTCAATCAACGGGCTTATGAAAGGCCTAACAGATTGGCATTATTGACTATATATTATATAATAAAACTTAATCTAAACAATCTTAAAGTCTATTTAAATTTACAAAGGTATAATTATGGCATAATCTAGGCGGACATGGCAAGTGTATGCGTGCGAGTCAGGAGTGACACCACCGCTTGCTTCTTGAATGCTTGTCTTTGCTGTTGAAACACATCGACAGTACCGTTTAATGAGATTTTGTTCATTGTTCTGAGGATCCTTGGCAGAGGGGAAAAGAATCCGATCTTGGTTTTATAATTTCCCACAGCAAAGACAGCATTGGTAGACAAATTACAGTGAGGTACATTGAGGTTAATCTGAGCAAGAATATCATGGGCATCTATACAGTTAGATATTAATTTGTGCAAGAATATTAAACCAGCCAAAATCCTTCTGAATTCAAAACTGAAGATATGAAAGTACTCTACTCTAGACGATCATAATAATAGTTACCGTTGTGTCTTTTTACTGTCCTTTATAATAATTTTCTATGTATAAATATGTCCTTAAAAATAGCCGTTGGGCGTAAATATAAATAAATAAATATGCATTTTTTAATGCTTATTTTTATTCGATAATAGTAAGTTTATTTGTGTGTTGAATGAACACCAAATCCCGCTTAGAAAACACTAAATCATTTAAGGTAACATCGCGTGCTACCGTGGATTTAATTTTAAGTATTAAATTACACGAGAGTAATAAATTAATATACAGAGCATTAACATTTGGATTCGGGATGGCCGTTTAATGGGACAGGCTTATTTCGTATGTTTATATGACGTAAATTTAATGTAGGGTGGTTGTACTGGGAGGCGGGCGGCAGCAGCCGAGGGTTGACAAAGGGTTGAAATGTGTTAATAAAACAAATCCATATTTGAAGGGTACATGGCAAAAATGGGCTCATAAACAAATAATTAATGTTACAGGAGAACAATGAGAAGGTTTAAAACCTAAACTTATGGGATACTTGGTGGTTTTTCATAGAATGTAAAATATTTTTTTATTTATTTATTTAACTTTTTGTGCGTAATGTTATTTGTACATTGGTGGGCTTATTGCCAAATGGCCATTTCTTCCAGCCAACCAATAAAATTTTTAAAAAAAGGTTAAGATATTAAAAAATAGAAATATACGTATTTGTTTATAAATTACCTTAAATCAATACTTTTACTCAATGGGAAAAAGGAAAAAAGAGGGAAAAGGAAAAAACAGGAAAAAGGAAAAGAGAAAAGACTGAGGAAGAGAAAGGAGATGTTTCGTGATTTAAACAGAGATACAGTAGTAACATCTTTGATGGTGGATGGGAGATAGTCCACAATCGAGCGGCATGGACACTAAATATTATGCTATCCCATTGAATCATATATAAATTTATTGTATTTTCGCATGTGCATATATATCGTGTATGAATGTGTGTATATATATGTATATGTATGTATATGTGTGTATATATGTATGTATGTGTATATGTATGTACGAAGTATGTATGCTTTATATTTGTGTATTTAATTGTATTTTTACATTTAATGTAAACTTAATTTTTTTTCTTTTCTTCTCTTTTGGGCTATAACTGTTTTTTTTTATTTCTTCAATATAGTTTTTTTATTTATAGGAAAAATATTCGTAAACCATATTTGCCGCAACAAATCGGTTTCTTAGAACAGGCATTTGCCCATATAGGAACCGATTGCAACATTAGGCGTATTAATATTTCTGGCTTGCCGACCCTTCATATACTGAGCCTACTCCTAGTACCTACTAGCAGAATTTTGCCAGAGTGTTTTTTGTGCCATTTTGTAACATTGTATGTATAAACTAATAAATAAATAAATAAAATAAAATAAATAAAAAAAATAAAAAATGAGTTAGAGAAGAAAGAGGAATTGTGGATGGGTATTAAGAGAGTGCTATGAAAATTAGAACGAAGAGGTAAACCATGAACTGATAAGCGTTGAAATTTTATGTAAGCAGGTATATAGGAGCGTTAGGACTATGAGGTACATTGAACAGAAGTGAGATTCAATCATTGAAAAATTGAACAAAAACGTATATTTTTAATTAAAAAAACTCCATTCTTAAAAAGACAAAACGAACTCATTACAGCAATTGTAGAATTTTTATTGTTGTTTTGTCGGCCGTGACAAGGAGAAACATTAAGTGTAAACCCATAGTGGCGAGCGATTGCGGCGCGGCGCGGGTGCGGTACGTAGCGCCTTGTCGTGCCCGTGCGATCACTATGGACGCTACACTTGTTATCACGTGTTTGAGATTACCGCGTCCGAACCGCGTTACAAACGTTCGCCACCATGGCCATACACTTACAGACACAATAATAGCAGATTTTATACAAACGTAAAAATCCCCCGGCACGAAAAAGCATTGGGTCGAATTAATTTTCAGACAAACAAAGTATCACGCCGTTTCCCCGTAGGGATAGGCAGATAGAATATAACGCCATATAACTATGTCTTTGCATATAGACCTCGCATTCTCTAAATTTACATATCTTATCGTGCACGCACGCCGATTATTCCGGCTTTTAACATGTCCATCTTCAAGTATCTGTTGGATTTGGTTATGCCATATCTTTGTCAAGCTTTCTCGCTTTATGCATCCATCAACATACACATCGTCAATCTTTTCATACGTTCTTTCGCTGTCCATTCGCTCTACATATCCAAACCAACATATTACTCCTTTCTTGATTTTGTCGATAATTATATGATCCATTGTCCATAATTTATGCATCCATTTGTTGATATTAAACTAAAGGTTCCAGCTCTTTTACTTCACAAAAGTCAACATATGTAAGAGTTGAGGGAATAAGGATATTTAAACATGGGCAGAATATTGAATGTTACCAAGTGTGTAAAGTGGTCACTTAAATCAGCCAATGACAGGTCATACCTTCTCAAAAATAATTTCGCTCTCTGTTGCAACCAATTTAAAAGAACACCTTTGTTCTCAAGGATACCATCTTTAGTCACATTTTCACAACTTTCAAAAACCATAACTTTCGATTTATCTACATTTATCAACAAATCTTTTATGTAGGTACATATTTTGGGAAAAAAAAAAAATTACTTGAAATTCATCAGAAAAAAAACAATGTAGACTTTTTTTCTTGGTCGTTCATTAGCAAATTAATATTGGACATGAGAGCGTATAAGGTTGAGATGGATATTGCATCGAATGCATTATTACTGCACATGCAGTTTGGTCTGGTATACCAGTCTATGGAGTTATTAACTTCCAGGAGAAGAGTAGAGAAGAGAGGCCCGTAATATAAATCCGCACTCCGTAATCTAATCAGACTTGATCAAGGAGAGTGCCTCGCAATTATTATATGGCGAATGCAACATAATTGCAAATTCAATTCACCTAACTTAGATTGCTTTGTAGCGTGTTTCTGGATACGAGAAAATTCATGCAAGTACTTGCAGGTATCGCAACTTTGGACATATTATAAATTATCTGAAAAGACGAGTGATTTCTAAATCAGTTTGCAGGTAATAAAATTAATAAAACAACTTTGGTTTTAACCACTAATTTAAAAAAAAAAAAAATTATTCCACCGACCGATTTCAAAGCAAACAAAAAAAGCTTATTCGTCAAGGTTTACGTAACTAATGAATTCTTTCCTATTTTATTTTTATCATGTTTACTGAATACTACACGTGGAGCCAATAAATCAAGTATTTTTTTCCCAAAAGGGTGGAATTTGATATGATTTTTTTGAAGCTAGACGGGAGTGGAATAAGAGAAAAATAGTTTATTTAGTTATTTTTTTTTTTGAAAGTATTACGAATCGCTTTTTTAATTTCTAAGATTTCTAAGTTGTCTAATTTTAATATTTTATTTTCAACGTGAAGTACTTTTAATCCAGTGTCTTTATTGAAGTTATGATTATTTTTATTACCCCTTTCCGTAGCTATTGGTGCATAAGGCACTGCGTTGGTACACCAACTGCAGCGGATACGGATCATTTTTGGTGCATAAAAATACGATGACCAGTCCTAAGCTTCAGGTGCCAGTCTAGGGACAGTAAAATATTTCAAAAACCCTTTTAAGTGAATACTCCATGTCAACCATGTCGTGAAGTGAATTTGATGGATATATGCAAAGTTTAAATCAAAATTATTATTGAATAAAAATATCTTTAAACTGCCTTCCAAATTGAGGCTTTATAATAAGTGAAAATAAAAATGCGAAGGTTTGTTTTTCTATAACGAAAACTTTATCATTCGATCTGATATTTAAAATAATATCAAACGCAATTTTTATTTATTTAAATTCTTGATAAAAATCATTTTTAATTTGTAAGTTTTTTTTTTCATTTTTTTAAATACTATAAGCGTTTAAAATCAAAGAACCCAGGTATTGGCTAAAACTAATAAATATTAATACTTAAAATGATCTTTTGTTTTATTTAAATTATTCGTTGATAATTCTTGATATAATTCCATTGTAATGATATAATAACTTATATTTGCATATAAGTAATTAATTTTAAAATACTTGGTACACTTCCACTTATTTATTTGTTCCATTGAAATATTGCGTATTGTATCTTTTTCATCTTATTTTTAAATGTACCTACACTTAAGATAATATTTCGTTTTATATAAATTATCCTTACACTGTATATTCACTAGTCTGATGATGCCCATTAGAGGGTGAAAGCGCTAATTGGTCAAATAAATAAGTGAAAGTGTACAAAGTATTTTTAAATTAATAATTTATATGTAAATATAAGTTATTACATAACTAAAAATGATCATTTAAAAAATATTAAGACATGTAAATAAAATTCAATGATCGAATTAAAAAAAGCCAAATAGATTACATTTTGAATTGTAATCTATTTGGCTTTATGAAGGAGTGCAATGACCTGATTTTATTTCCGCTTATAACTAAAAAAAACGATTTAAAAGGGAATTTAATCCGTAAATCTTTGACTTTAAATTTTCAAGCTGTGTATTTCCTTTAATTCGCAATAACAATGAGTTTGTGAAAAAAGAAAACGGAGGAAAAAATATTAAAATGTTTGTATAAGAACACAAAAAATACTCAGTATTCATTCCCAAATAGACTCGAAACATTGAACAAAGAAATTTTATTTTCTTCTTTTATGAGATTTAATAAAAGTGTTTAAGGTATTCTAGATTTAAAAAGCATTTTTTAATTTGGATTTGTTTACAGATTAAAACGAAAATTAAAAGACAAACAAAATAAAAAAATTGAAAAAACATTTTCAAGACTTTTTGTTTTAAAACATCGAAGGGTTTTGATAAAATATTTGTTAAGATTTAAAATACACTGGAACCTCTTTGTGAACACTGTTTTGTAACATTGTACAAAAAGGAAATGATTAATAAAATTAATGTTAATTAAACGATGTGTAATAGTATTTCAATTAAACTATGCGCTTTTCAATTTTTACGTAGTTCTTTTATTTAGTAGGCGCAAGAAAGTATGCGCAAGAAAAATGTTAGAATAATCATTGTTTCTATTTTTCAAAGTATTTAGTTGTCATCATAGGATTAAGAATAGTCTAGAAACCGCATACGCACATCAAACAGAAGGCGACTCAACTACTCATAAATGAGTAGATTTACGTTTTGACCCATTAGTTTCTTTGTAGACGTCGCTCAGTACGCAACTCCTGATTCAAATTTAACCATGCCGTGTTGTGTCCTTTTAAAGTGTAGAAATACTGCTAGGATCTTAAAGAAACAGGATGCAATCACATTTCATGTGAAATTATCAAATGAATGTGTTTGTCACAAATACATTACTTAAAAATTGAATTATTTTTCCATCTGTCAGATTGTCGAAGAAACAAAATGGAAATTTCGTTAGTGTTGCCAGGATAGTGTTTTTTTTTCCCTACTTTGCTCATCTAATGAAAGAACTAATGAAAATTGAACCTCGGATTAAACAACGCCGTGGTGGACATTTGGCCGACATTATCTTTAAAACAAAAAATATTATTTATCATCATATAAAAATATTCGTTTTATGTAAAATAAAATTTGTTTTATATTTAACATTTGTGTTATGGTTATATTCTTCGCGATCTGGTAATATTGCTCGGTGACTTCAAGTATGCGCGCGGCGAAAGTGTGTCTAAAGCTAGGGTTTCCTAGGACAGCGGTGTCCGTATCTTAGCGGCCGTAGTGAACGGTGATGCGGTGGGAAGCCGTCGTAACGTCGTCTAGAGAGTGGTTTCCTAGGGAAACGATGTTAAATGATGTTGATAACACCGTTTTACTAGGAAACCACACTCTAGTCATCGTTACGACGGCTGTCCACCGCATCACCGTTCACTACGGCCGTTAAAATACGGGCACCGCTGTCCTAGGAAACCCTAGCTTAAGTGGAGGTATTATTGGACACAGTCCGATGTATTCAAATATGATTCTACGCTCCTTCTGGACTATTCTTAATTCTATGGTTGCCATATATAATAGTATTTTTAATTAAGGTACATCCTCACTCCCTTTCCACATCTAGTTAAGCAAACCGCAGTATAGTTACAATAAATTGTAAACAATCTTAATTGTTTTAAATTACGAAATGATTTTTATACAAAGCAAGGAAACTTTTCCATCACTACTAGTTTTTAGCGTGCTATTTGTTCACCGCATGTGGAACATATTTCCCGTTATAGTTTAAAAGTGGTTCTATGTTAATAAATAATAATTGTATGTTGTTATTGCAAAAATGTGTCCAGCCACAAAAAAAATTACCAAGCGTGAGAAGTGATATTCTTACTTTGAAAAAAAATATTTATGAGTTTAAAAATAGAAATTTATTCAACAGAGAGAAAACTTCTTTGAGAAGAGAATATGGAAGTCTAGCTTATGCCCTGTCATTAGCTGGTTTAAGTGGCCACTTTACACACTGTGTAACATTCACTGTGAATTGTTAAATGATAATTATTGGTTTAAATTAGAATTGTTAAATAAGTATTATTGGTTTAAACTATGTCATTTACAGCCATCTTGTTTGGCGGGTGCTGACTTCTGCCAAACTGGACAAGCGTACTCTGCTGTGGAGACACAGACCCAAGGCAGAAGTGCGGAGCACATGTGGAAATGCTCCCCAAGATGAATCGGTGAGCTTTCGCTATATGTTACTTACCGAACAGTATTTATAAGACCTTCATTACTTTAAAAATGTTTTTTTAAAAAACGTGATATTTCCCTTTTAATTTTGTTGAAAATTCAGTATCTTAAAAGCCGTGAAAATCTCAATTAAAGAAGCTTTTCATTCGTTTAAAAAAAAGAATGGGTAAAGAAAAACAGTTGAGGTCGCAGAGAGGAAACGTCAGTTTCCACATTTTCCAGTTGTGTTTGCACTTAATATGGAATGCAACCGTAATTAGACCTTTAGAGAGGATTCTGAGACCGTAAACTCGGAACACAAGACAATTATTTACTCTTAATGAGGTTAAACGGCAAACTCGGAAGCGAGGCTTAGGAAAATGTTTCGAATGCTCGAATTAAAACGTGGGTATTGTGACTTAATAATGTACAAATATAGCCACTTCATTATATACGAGTAATATACATATATACAACAATGAACCCAGTGAGATAAAATTGGCCGAAATAGTATCAGTAGGGGGGTGTCGTACCTTGGACCAAGTTTTACCTAGGTATTGTGTGCAATCCAGTGGTTATAAAAAAGTGTTGATAACTGTTTGTAGACAATTTCCTTGATCTATAAAAATCATTTGACATTTGCTAACGGAGAAGCATTTAAGCTAAGTGGAAAAATAATGCTATCGAAAAAATCAAGAAAGGAGCTCTGCGCTGGTTTGGAGATGTAGAACGAATAGACTAAGAAAGAACGGCTAAGAATATTTACAATGCGAATGTTGATGGATGCAGAAAAAGAGTAAGACCGAGAAAGACATAGCATGACCAAATCTAACAAATACTTAAAGATTGACATGTCAAAAGTCGGAATAATCGGCGCGCGTGCATGAGAAGATGTATGAATTCAGAGAAAGCGAGATCTTTATGCAAAGATGGAGTGATGTGGCGTTCTATCCTCTCTGCCTACCCTTACTGGGAAACGGCGTGATGGTTTGTTGTTGTTGGAAAAAAAACGCTTTTTGACCAAAAAAGTCTGTTTTTTCGTTAAATGTGACGTTTTCCTCGTGCTCTGTACATTGATATACATATACATATACATATATATATATATATATATATATATATATACACTAGATGCAGAATTTTTACATAAATCGGAGAGGATGGCCTCCCTGTCCTGGCCAAGTCCCTCAATATTTATTGAGATCGTCGTGAATAGCCCTGAAGGGGTCCTTTTTTTTGGATTTTGTGTGTGGCTGTCCGGTTTTGAAATGATTAGCCGGCTTTTGTCGTTTCGTTCGGGAGATGACATGAACTGCGATTGTGGAGAGGTGTAGGATGATCCTCGTCTGCTGCGGCGTCCACAAATGCAGTTAACTTGTGATGATAATGATTTGAGGATGGCCACTGACAAGGCGATATCTGTCGCTGCACACTGGAGTGGCAAGGTCTAAAGTCCGGACCCGACAAGTACTAGATGCAGCACTAAGCGCCAGTCTTTGGTTCCATCCAACTTAAATTTCGGCACCTTACAAACGCGAAGCAACGTAAAAAGGCGTGACATACAGCTTTGAATTCACAGTAAACTGGCATAGACGACTGTTTTACTCTACTACGCGTTTTGCAGGGCAATGTTTACACGACAACGCTCATTTTTCGAAACATAATTTCAAAAAATCGTTCTATAAAGCGACATTTTTATTTGATTATATCTCAGTGGGTCTGTTTTATATTATTACGGAATCGATATTTCTAGATAATTGACTAGTAATGTCAGCTTATTTAAAAACAATTTTGTTTCGTAAAAACTTCACCTAAAATTTGCCATTTCATGTTTTCTCGCTTAAGTCGGGGTGTGGTACCTTGGCCCTATCAAATGGTATACACCTTGGATCAGTCCAAGGTAAAACACCATGTTATGCTTTTTTCATGGTTACATTTTGTTTCAATAATCAATGACTTTTTCTCGACTTTGACTCGAAGAACTGAAGATGGCAAAAGATAAGAAGAAAAAATTGTATTTTTAAGGAAAAAGAAACAACTTCTTTATGCAGTATGCAGGAACATAACGTCAGGTGATGACGAGTATTCTGATAAAGAGTTCGTTGTTAAAAATAATAAACCTTAAACACCCAGTTTGGAAAATATAAAAACAAATAAATTAACACAGGAATCTTTTTTTTAAATGAAGCCGAAGTTCTTGATATCACCAATGAGCATTTCGGTGTTAAGTATTAAAAGATGACAAGAACTGATATACTCTTCAGAACTTAATACATCATATTATATGATGTTGCAAAGGAGGATATTTTCCTGCTTCTCCCGCCTTCCTTAGATGTTGTCGGATCTACACGTCAATCTCAATATATTACTTTCAATTTGAATCTATCTCGTCACAAAATCGAGTACGGTGTTATTTAACATTCCTTCTATCATGAAAAAAATTTCCTTTGTGCTACTTCTGCAAAATAAACATTAATTTACGTTTAAAATCTTTTTTAAGGCACAATACTCCTAGGACCAAAGTACAATACCAGTGCCCTTGGCTGGTTTAAGTGGCCACTTTATACACTGTAACATTCACCATTCTGCCCATATTTAAACATTTATATTACTTCAATTCTTTGATCTGTTGATGTATGTGAAGTTAAAGAGCTGAAACCTTCATTTATGTGGGTGAGATTCATCTTATTGAATTATTTCAACTACATACTAGGCAACGCCTGAATTTTTTTTTTTTTTCCGGTTTTTTATTTTTATATTTACCAGTCCAAAGATGCCCATTAGAGGGTGAAAGCTACGATCGGTCAAATAACGTGTACCATGTACATGTTTTAATTTATAACTTTTATTAAAATCATTACGTTTTCAAAACATTTTGTATCAAAAGTGGAGACGTTTCTCGCTTCCCGGAGACTTACGGAAACTAAATGAACCTTTATAAACAAAATTATTTTAAGTTCTAGTCAGTCTTGCCTAAGAAAACCTGAAATTGTCTCCATTTCTTGTCTGATGGCTGTTGAATTATTAATTGTATTAAATACCTCCTCTGCTATCCGTTTTGAACTACCCGGGGTTGAAAAAATTACTTCCTTACTTAATTTACTAGAATGGTTTCCATCTTCAGAACACCGTCAGCGGTTAACTCATTTGCATCTTCATAAATCAGGTTCGATTCCCGTATTTCAAACGTGAACTGCCGACAAATTGTCAACTGCGAACATACAAGACTATGAGAACCAGATGCCTTGTAAAGTAGGCAAGCGTGGTTAAGGCACCTGGGAGCTTCCGCAATATATGGTCAAGCCAACGCAACCGTACCGCATCCGCTTTATCACAGTTGTAAATTGTAACCGGAGGTTGTTGCATCCTTAGCCGTATTATTAAGAAAGTATAATAATAATTGTATCCAACGGGGGTCCTGTTATTCACAATACCGCCGTCATAAGCAAAAAAGCAGCTTCATGGGTAAAATCATAGAATGAGTTAAATATGAGGTAATTTTCTACAAGAAATTTTAAACCATTTGATATACAGCAATGAGTAGCAAAAACATATTTCACTACGAAAAACGATATGATAATTTTAAGTTTTAAAAGTAACTAGCGGACCCGACAGACGTTGTCCTGCCCGAACGTTGGCTTGCCTCCTATTTATTACCTTGGAAAAAGACTTTTTATTGATAAGTAGGTACCTAGGTACTTGTTGGTGATTAAATTCCAAAATGAATGTAAGAAGGTAACTAGGTACTTGTTTATGGTTGATTTCCAAAACATATATATATTTTTTTAAATATGGCATTCTTTTTGCAAACGTCAAACTCCGGTCTTTTCACCAACAGACGGGTGTACTTATGTTGGAATACGATTTTTTAAAATGTATTGAATTTAATATTATTTTAGTTTTACCAAAAATCCAGTAAAAATAAATAAACGGGTTGAAATCATAAGAAATAATCTATAAACATTCTAAAACAAACTTTTTTATACACAAATATCATTCCATTTTTTTGTAAATGCATTCTCCTCGAATGCAACCCTGGTATATCGATGAATAAAACATTTCCGCTCCCAACTTCTTTTTTACATATTGGATTAAAGATTTTAATATCTACGAACACGCGCAGCGCGAAGATCTATATTTCTCTGAAAACCGCACGTAAATCAGTTAAGCCGTTTAGGAGGAGTTCGGTGACATCACGCGTACAGAGGAATTATATATACAAAGATAACACAATATCTAGTGATTCATGAGCAAAAACACAGTGTAAATTTGACACGCACAGGTTTTATGCTTCATAAACAATTGTCATATCGTGTTTTTACTTTGAAATTATTACAGATATTTTTAATTTGCATTAAGTTGATAAATACTAAAAACAGGCTTCAAAATTCAAAATACGACTTTACCAATAACTGCCTTTTTGGTTATGAGGGCAGAATAAATGTGACACATTCAAAAGGTCTTTTTTGTATTATTTTTACCAGTTTTTGCTTTCATCTTCTTTCACCCGCTTCTAGATTTGACGCTTATAAGATCAAGGAAAATAATATAAAACTACGAAGTCAAAAAGTTTAAAAAAAATTAAGGTCATCGATCGAAATGTCTTGCCTTTTTTTACTGATTAGTCATTTTATTCTGCTACGTACGCCATTTTTGAGTTTTGCAGTGGCGTAATTGAATGACTTGCGAGGCACACCTGATTGTTGTCATGAGAGGCATGAAAAAAAACGAGTTGCTTTTCAAAGTTCACAAGAACGTAGAAAAACACTTATGACAAAAACACACTATACCATGTGAATTTTTCAGTGTAAAAGAACATTTCAAAGGTATTAGCGAAAGTTTACGACGGCTAAACCTCTGAACTTGCATTCACCGAGAATATTAAAGATGATGCTTGACGTTTAGGATCGCTTTATCATCTTGATGCGATCTGGGCCTCGATTACATTAGAACGATAAGGAATTCACTTTTGGTTTTCGATGCAGACATCTAAAATTGTATATCCCAAAAGTAGGTAATATAGGAGTATTTGCATACAATGTTTATGTTCATTTGTCGATTATCTGTACCAACCATAACGATATGTTACCGATGTAGTATTTCACAATGTGTAGAAAATGACAAAACATTGACCGCAAACTTGAAGTGGTGAGCAAATTAGAAGACGAATGCATGAGGTCCAAAGTACAATCCCGGGTAGTTTAAAGTGAAATATTTATTTGATAAGTGATTTTTGTCATGAAATAGTTAACGTGTTTGCCAACCATGCAAGAGGTCTCACGATTGATTCCTGACATGGTTAAGAATGTTGACATGATTGTGGTCCATGTCGTGTCGTTAGTGTCGTAAACTCACGGATCAGAAGTCCGAGATTCGAACTCCACTCTACCCCAATTGGTTTATTTATTTATTTATTTAAATTTTTATTCCAGTAAAATGGCTATAAAGTGCAGAGCCAATTCTACCATATGAACATATAAACATGAACATAAATATAAATATAAACAAAAATATAACAATAAACATAAATATAACAATAAACATAAATATAACAATAAACATAAATATAAACATAAAATAAAATTTTATATTGCAGCACTTATGGTGGTCTTAACATATCGCGCCATCGCTTGAACAACGGTGATTGGATCCACTCTGCAGTGGCTTGGAGAATTTCGTTATTAGATTTTTTTAGGCGTTCCCATAGGCTCCAGGCTCTTTGGCGAAGCAGGGCAGCGAAGGTGTTTATTCGTCCAGCTGTAAACATTTCAGAGGCACTGCAGTACCTGGGCAATCCGAATAATTGTCGGTATGAGTTGTTATATGTGATCCTTAATTTATTCCACGCTCCTTGCGTATAGTTGTTCCAAAGTTCACCTGTATACATGGACGTCAAATAAGAAGTAAATATGATTTTCTTCACTTCGTTACTGCATTGAAAGAAGCGTCTCGCTAGCATAGAGGCCCTGACATTAATGGCTCTTCTCTGTCTCTCTATGTCCTGATCGTCTTTTTACATTTTACATTTTTTTTTTTTTTTTTTTGCACCACAACAGGCCAGGAGGCCTAATTACAGTGGTGAATTACATCACAGAGCACCCAGGCTTGAGAAAAATCACATTTATAATTTTTGTGTTCTCACCGGGAATCGAACCCGGAACCTTCCGTGCGTGAGTCAAGCGTCTTGACCACTACACCACGGAGGCCGCCGTCTTCACAATTATCAGTCAGTATGTGCCCTAGATATTTGACTTTTGCAGTTACCATTAAACTGTTGTTGTCTAGGAATACAGGTGGTGATGGGTTCACGAACTCAGAAAGTGACGTCTTGTGTTTAAATATAAGTACGGCAGATTTTTTTGCATTGTATATCATATTGTGGTCAATTGCATATTTTTCGCAAATATTGAGCAACAATCTCATACTATTAATAGATGGAGTCAATAATACCATATCATCTGCATAACTAATATTGTTAGCGCAGACGCCGTTAACATGACATCCGACTTTGGATAAATTAAGAAGCACGGTGAGATCATCCATATATAAATTAAAAAGTGCCGGAGACAGACAACCTCCTTGTCGGACTCCACATTTCAAATAAAAAGGCGAAGATGTAGCATCTCCCCATTTTACAATATTTTCCTGTTGTGTGTGCCAGGCTGCCAACGTATTAATAATACAAGATGGAATTCCTTTCTTCTCCATTTTATTCCATAATATTTTATGATTTACGCGGTTTAACATTTTCTAGTAGTGAGTTATTTACAGCTCGTTGAAAATGGCCCCCAAAATTTAAACATTCGAGTAATTAACAAGAAAGCATTTTTTTTTTTACAAAAAAAAAAGAAAAAATGTGTTTTTACGCTAGAATATTTTTACAGTCTCTGGACTGGCATCGGAAGCGTTTAAATGATCATCTTTCCTTTATTTGGAGGATTTTATAAGTTGATGAAGCTAGAAACATGTCGTTTAACTGCATTTTCAACTTGTTTTCTGAAATTTTGGCATTCAGAAGGTTTTATCAGTAACCGACGAAATTATTTCTTACCTTCGTTTTGTAATCGCGGGCCAGGTGTAATTACAAGTTGATCTCCTAGTTTCTTGATATCGTTCCACCCATCGAGCCCGTATCCTCGGGGTTGCGCCGAATAATGAGTTTACAACGACATCTCGAACAACTTCAAAGAGAATGCAAATTAAAAGTTCGGGGCCGCAGCTCGTTTGTCAAAATAAATTATATGCTCCTCATAATTTCCGCCGAGGGGAAAACGGTTCGTGTTTAATTATTTGATTTGAAATTAAACCCTTTCGGAACTTAATGAATTAAATCCTGAATATACGATAAAACAATTTGAAAATTGTTATTTTTATTTCTAAAATAATTTCATGTTTGAGTGCCGGGAACAGAATGAACAGAGCACTTAAATCAAGTTCTGGAGTTCTGGAACCAACCCTTATGTGGGAAAACAAGTATGGAAGTAGGCTGAGTGCTGTCGAAATATCATATCTAAGATGAATGTTTGTAAAACTATGTACGATGGGTTTGCAAATGTCGAGATACGTACTTTAGCTAAGGCCGAGATAAGCACTATCGACAAAATCAAGAAAGGATTTATCCGTTAGATTGGACAAGTAGTGTTAAAGAACGGCTCAAAAGATTTACGATGCGATTGTTGATGGTTGCAGAAAATTAGGATGACCGAGAAAAAATGGCATGTGTAAATCCAGCAGGTCAAAAGTCGGAACAATCGGCGGGCAAGCACGAGATGCATAAATGCAGAGACCGAGTGATATAGCGTTCGATCCTCTCTGCTCACCTTCACGGAGAAACGGCGTGACGGTTTGTTTCGTTTGTTTGAAACTTAGTATAGAAACAGATAAAAAATCGACAAAGTGCATGAGACAATAAATAATAATATATATGTACCTATGTATAATATTGACGGTACCTATTTGAATGTCCGTTCAGTTAATTTGTCCGATTCGTGATCAAATGATCAGTACGCTTGCCTATAACGCAAGAGGTCTCGGAATCGACTCCTAACATGACTGACATGAAATACTGATTTTAAAAGGTTTTTATGCACTAGAATATTTCCCTGTGCTGACACTATCCCTTATGTTACAAAAATTTCCGAGAAAAGCTGCGTTAGGTGTACTAATGCAGTGCCCAATGCAAAATTAGGTGCGGATACGAAAAAAAACGTATCTTTAAAACTTGCCATAAATAAAATTTAGAAAGGAATCCGCTCCAAAACAAACAAACCAGTTAAATCTAACTTTTCTGTTGAATACCGACTATCAAATTATGAAAAAATATAGAGACGTATTTAGAGATACGAGTTAGTAAATTTACTTTCATTTCGGTAGGAATCAGAAAAATAAATCTACAATTCGTGTAAATTTGAATTTACACCCGACCCGGTCTGAAAAGGTTGGGGAACGGCCAATTTAATTATTGCGATTACGCTCTGTGGTTATTTGATTGAATTCTGATGAATTGGCGATATAATACGCAAATGTGTAGAACAAATAGTTTTATGTTCATTTAAAACTCCCAAAAATGAACCCAAGCACATGCGCAGTGCAAATAAAAAAGAATTAATCTATTCCAACAGAGACAGGGAACATTATTGGAATGGAAATAATGCAATTGACCGGTGATTGATAATATATAAATGTTGTTAAACTTCCTAATGGGTAAAATCCAGTACGTTTATACAAATATTTGGAAATAATTAAAATGTTGCCGAGAAATAAATAAATTCATCATCATCATCATCATTCCCTTTCCACACCTAATGGTGCATAGCGCAGTGAATCGGTTTATCAATCGCAGTGAACCGTGATAATTTTTGTTACATGTAGGTAAGATGTTTAGTCTTACACTTCAGGGACCAGTCCAGAGACTGTGAAATATTCTAGTGTAAAAACACATATTGAAATCAATATTTCATGTCAACCATGTCGGGAATCGAACCTGAGACCTCTTGCACGGTAGGCAAACGCGCTGACCACTACACCACGAGGCCGACATAAATAAATTCAGTTACATATTATGTTCAAGTATTATGTCACCGCTGAATAGTACTATTAGTAGTAAGCATTTAGTGAACAGCCTAGACGCTAAATTGAGTGGTCGATTTAACCATTTGGCGGCGATATTTGCTATAATTAAAGTCGCCAAATAAAATAATACGCTGACGCTTTAGTACTAGCCCTAAAAAATTTAATATTACAACCAGAATTGTCTTCGTTAAAATAAAAAAGGAATACGATTCTATAAAAAAAGGTTTTAACTAAAACATTTAAATATATATATATTTTAAGTATTACCGAAGGCATAATTTTACGTAGAAATAAAGGAAAATGTCACAAAAATGTATGTGATTTAAAATCCTAGTATTTCTTTTCAAAAACAAAAAAAAAAAATTCGCTTCGGCCACTTTCATTTTAAATTAATTGTCTTCAAATTATTATAACAAATTTTAGTTGAATACTTGGTCTTTATTGAGATTCCAGAAACCTAAATTTAGTCTAAATTTGAAATGGCGTAATCTGCCGGTCTAAAAGTAATTATATTTTAGTTACATAAAACTTTTAAGTAAATTGTTGAACAGACCTTAAAAAATGTTGTTTTTATCTAATTTATGTTTTAATTTTTTTTATTGTTGCGCGATTAAAAAAAAACATTCGTTTTAAAATGGTAAATCGTATGATTTCCTCAGTTTGCGTGCGTTTTACTAGACTACAGCCTTAATTCAGGCAAATAACTTGCATAGTATAGTTTTTTTTCATTACATTTTTTTTTTACATTTTTTTTTTTGCACCACAACAGGCCAGGAGGCCTAATTACAGTGGTGAATTACATCACAGAGCACCCAGGCTTGAGAAAAATCACATTTTAATTTTTTGTGTTCTCACCGGGAATCGAACCCGGAACCTTCCGTGCGTGAGTCAAGCGTCTTGACCACTACACCACGGAGGCCACCATGTCCTGTCCTGGCGGACGCCGAAAGTATTACGTGTAAAAATCTAAAATACCCTGGACGGTTGTTTTTGACTCCATGACTGCTCTTGGGTAAAAGAGGTTATAAGAGGCTACTTTATTTAACAATGTTTATTTGATATTTCATACAAA
Source organism: Micrasema longulum (assembly GCF_059751315.1). Lineage (NCBI taxonomy): Eukaryota > Metazoa > Arthropoda > Insecta > Trichoptera > Brachycentridae > Micrasema > Micrasema longulum. The sequence goes on from NW_028278802.1 coordinate 61,633, forward strand.
TAGCAAAATTTAGATAATAGTGTGTAAAAGGGGTAAAAAAAACATTTTGTTTCGTAGATTAGCTGTAAGTTATCTAAGATAGCTAAGAAATTTAACGTATCGGATTTATTTGATCAATTTATTTAGTGAGTTGCAAATAATTATCTACATTTATGTAGACATAAGTCCTAATTCAATGGGACTAAAATTCTGTGTTGAGTTGGGACGAATTACACAGCATATTAGTACAGAAAGTTCAAACAAAGATAAATATTTGATTTACATGAAATAACCGCATCACCAATTTGATTTAAACCATTAAAAACGTTCTAGGAGTTTTCAACTCAAATCTCTTCCCTTACGGAAAATCCAGTCTGTAACCTTTCTCTTAAAAACAGATTTTGCCCTTGAGACCTTGATACGCTCTTCCAGAATACTCAACACTTCCTGGGCGATAAAGGAGAAATGCAATGAGGAAGCTCAGTTTATTTTATTTATTTTTTGATAATTACATAGAAATGAAATACATATTAACAGTAAAAATAGTGAACAAAAAAATTCCACAAAGGCGTGGCCTGTTTGTGAGTATACAAGAAATGTTTGTAAATTTATGCTCCTATATAACAGACCGTATTAATTTTTTTGTGTAACTTAAAGAGAAAAGAAAATATTCTGTAAAAGATTCTAAGGTATTTTTTATAGTAATTAAAAAAAGGAAATAAAGAATATCAAAAAACATAATAATAAGGGCAACAAAATATATCATAGAAAAAAAAAGAGTTCATATCTTTAGTTTGAATCCAGGATAGTGCGTGTTTTTTAAAAGAAGGAAAATTTTTGAAAGTTTGGGATCAATTAAATATTATCAGTAAAAAAAGGAATTAAAAGTTGTTCTGGTTGGGAGGTTGGCTTTAGGAAAACCTGAAATCTATCACAACACTCCATCATTGATAGATTTTGAAGAAGTTGTGACGTCATTGAAAGAAGTTGGTTTTCATTAATATATTTTTTATTATTTTTTTCGTACATTTTTTTTAAACTTTGTCTTAAGATCAAATGCTGTATTTTTTGCCGCCTGTAAGAAAACATTTTTTACGTCCAATTTCCCGTAGCTCTGAACTTACATGTTCATAAAATAGGTTAAACATAGAAAAATCAGAAAGTTAGCGCGTAAACTTTAATTTACTTACACATTTGATATGAAATGTTTTGATACGATTCGGTTAATCCTGAATCTAAAACTAAAAAATAAATAACCTGCATCTAGTGTATTGGTAAGCACACTCCAGTAGGTACTCGTATTATAGATAATTGGTTCGATTTCTAACTTGAAATAAAAAACATAATCTTTAATAGGAAAATATCCTAAATTTTTTTTCTGTATTCAAATGTTTTTTCCAAAAGCTTTTAAAACTTGTGTGCCTTCCCACTTGAGTGCCTTACCGTTAATTTAGAGCTGAATTAAAAAGAGATTTAAGATCTTTTTGTAGCCATTTACTCGGGCTATATTCACACAAGCGCGATAGAATCTTTAAATGTGCAAAATGAATGGAAAGCGTTTTTCTATTCTACGTTTAAGATTATCCGTTGCAAATAAATGGGCTTTTCTTCAAAAAGTTTTGTTATTTTTCTTTGTAAATTTATTCACACTGTATTTTCATACCAAAGGGCGTCGGAAATAAATCACAAAAAATATCGAGGAAGGAAAAGCATTGTACATTTATGATACATATCTTCATTATATTACAGTAAGAAATAAAGGATTTTCTTTCAGTTTTTTATTACAAAACGGGGGTGCATTGTCCGTTATCCTTTTTTCATAAATCTTAAAAAGATAAAATAATCAGGTTCCAAAGATTGGTAATCTCTTAAATTTGTGCGTACAGAAATGCGATGATTTAAATACCACGTTCAAAATCTTTCTTACCAAATTCAACCTTAAAACGAAGAATAGATTTTGCAATATTTTTATCTCTAAAAACACAAATAGCCCTGGAAATATCAGCAAAGATTAATAGCAAAATCTTCTTAACATGTTACAATGAAATCCTTGACATTTGTATGCAGGAGTAGTTTCGACTTTCGATAGTTATTTGAAAGTCATTCTCTTTTATTATGATTAATGTATGTAATTTATTGCTAATTATTATCACAAAAAAATCAAATTGAAATAAATAAGAGGTTTCTCAGATGTAAAGATTCAGAATGTAATAAATAAAAAACTAGAATAGAACGTTGATGAGCCCATTATTTTTAATGTGAAATGAAATTAAACTTTGTGGTCAAACATTTTACTAAATGTTGTTAAATATTTTTGTGTAACCACTTACCAGCTTTTTTTATGTCTACCGGTTTTGAGACGTACCCCTCTCTTCGTCGGGACACCAATTAAACCAACATGCAAAATGCGATTGGAAATATTTCACGTAAGAAAACTTTAAAAAATAATGTTCCTTTGATCGATACTCAAACAACCTTTTAATATAGTCCGTTTTACAATGTTCCATTGTAATGGTCACCCTATAAAAACGCCCTTACCTTCATCTCCTCTCTTTTTTATTTTACTCCAAAAACGGCCGCGTCGAGCGCTACATGTGTTGCGAGTCATATGTCAAAAGTATCATCTCAAAGAAAAATAGTCCTTAAGAAATAATGTTTGAAATACTGTTTTCCAAATCGAGAATCTTCAAAGAAGTTGTGTAATCCGCAAGTTTACTCTAAGAGAAAAATCCCACTACTGGGTTTAATATATTAAAAATATAGTTCACTTATTTGTATGAAGATATAAGCTGGAGTAACCGACTAGTTCTTTGGCTCATTGCTGTGTCTACCGGTTTTGAGACGTACACGTTTCTTTGTCAAGACACCAATTAAACCAACATGCAAAATGCATGCAACATGCGATTAAAAATATTTCACATAAGAAAAGCTTTAAGAAATAATATTCCTTCGATCAATAATCAAACAACCTTTCAATATAGCCCGTTATACGATGTTCCATTGCAATGGTCACCCTATACCACACGCCCCTCCCTTCATCGCCTCTCTCTTTTTTGAACTATTTCTCAAACAACATGAAATATTTCCATAATCTGATCAGTGCATGTAAGGGTTGCTTACTAAAATGCATGTCGTGCTGGTTTTATATTTTTGTGCAACAACTATGGTGAAGGAGTATAGTGGGTTTTGCATGTTGATTTACTTGGTGTCCTGATGAAGAGACGGGTACGTCCCGAAACCGTTAGACATAGAGATGTCGGTGAGTGGTTAGATACAAATATTTAATAACATTAAGTAAAATTATAATTTGCCAAAAGTAGATAACGCACGAGCCAATGTATTTATTTTTGTATATTATAACGTTGTTTATGAAAATGGCAATTTAGATTTTCGAGGTTTTTTGGAGTTTAAAAGGAGTACGAATTACAATATGTACAAACAACATTATTTTACATAAAAAGTAGAATACAGTAATTTTGCGTTCCGATAAACTCCTAAAAACTTTTAATTGAAAAGTATCACTGTCAGACCAGCAGAAAAATAAAGCAATACCAGCCTAATTCAATTTAAATTAAAACAATATACAGGTTTGGTTAACTTTGTTTACCAAATTGATGTGCCATATACATGTTTTTTAAAATTATTTTTTGTGTTTCTGATCCTATAGTGATAAACTTATGTGTCCGTGTCAACTAATTGCTCGTCCCATCTCAACAGAGGACTTTTAGTCCCATGAAGTTGGGATATATGTTTCAAAACTGTGCAATAAACAAATGTATGTAAATAAACAAATAAATAACTAATATTGTTAGAAGGAATAAGAAAAATGGCTCATATTCCCATTTCTCCTTGACCTGCTGCTGCAATGGCAACTCTCACTCATGTTTCGGCTTTATTAGGTACGGTACAATCTGGACATTAGTGTCAATATAAAATGAGAAAATACAGGCTACAGGCGAACATAATATTATATAAGGTGTACATAACATGTACGTACTAATAAAGAAATAACGGCACACGACAAAAATCACATGGAATTTTTTAGATTTTCTAGATGTCAATACCATTTCTTTCTCTTAAAGATGTTCTATAGAGCGGAATATTAAAACTAACAAAATCTGTCTCTTTTTTTTAGATGAAAAAAACCTTTATTGGCATAAAAACAATACATACAATAAAAAAATGGAACACTTAAGGTTGAACTTGCCAAAAAAGAGTCTGGCTCTTGTGTTTGGCAAGTTTATAAAAAATATAAAACAGAAACAAAAATGCAAAACAAAATAATACAATAAATAAGAAATAAAACAATTTTAAAAATTGAGAAAATTTGACACTTACAAAAAAATAAATCTTCTTCTTGCTCTTTGTCTAAAGGATAATTCGTATTATACTTTTTTCGTATAATTATTTGTAAAAAAAATAAAGGAAGTACCTATTCTCGATACTCCGAATGCGAAATCACATACATTACTCATTATTGGGAGATTCTTTCGTTTTGTTTGTGAGTGCGCGCCGTGCCCACACAAGTCCAAATTTAGGTCCCCCCGCGCAGCGCTGTGACGTCATCTCGCAACCCTTCCTCTGCTCGCGACAAATCATTTCCGATAGTCGACGAAACGGACTATCCGGTCATAATTTTACTCTGTAACTCCTATAGTTTTTGCACACGATGCCCTCAAAAGTACACAAATAGTGATCATGGCCAAACCTTACATGACACCGAGAACGAACCATGAGATGCTCATTCGCATTCACATAAAAAACATAGATGATTTGTCTTTGAAATGTCAAACACAAATTCGTATAAAAAATACAGACTACATAATTATAAAAATATATAAAAATAGTCGTAATGGGACGATTGCTTCAAAGAGCTTGTTTTTGTCGATTAATGGAAGGAGATCATAAAGTTTTATTTTTTCTTTCCAACATCCGCTCCTAAGTGGAACATGCGGACATCACAAAAGACCCTATCGCTAGCCAGCACTTTAGCCTTTTCCCACGTCAAACACTTGTACCTAAGTTCCACCGAAAACAGTTAAAAAAAAATTATCGACGGTCTTCCAGGACTGCGGGAATCCGCAAGTGTGAAAAAGAAACAACTTGGGCTTAAGATTTAAATGATATCAAAATGTATATGTGTCCGACTCGATCTCTCGATTTCGACTCGATCGCTGCTCTCGGGTAAAAGCCCTGAATGGGTCCTGAATATGGAAATCGAGTTGAGATAAGTTTGTCACTTTGTGTAGTAAATGACGCGTTCACATATTATTCTTTAGATCGTGAAAAACACTGTATATTATGTCAAATAATGTTAGGTACTATAAATTTAAAAACATATTAATGTTTATTTATACACCTTATGCATTGAAATTTTGCGCTCTCAATAGGAAATATCTATATATGAATACATTATACTGTGAGATTCTGAGTGAATAATAAATTCTCCGACAAATTTCCAATTTGATAACATTTTTCATTTCAAAGGAATTAATAAGAAAGATCAGCAAATATAAACGTTGAAATTTCAGCTTCAGATGAAAAGATAGATAGGTACTTGCGTATTTCCTTTGAAGATTAAGCAGTAAAGGAAAAGAAACCTAATATTTATACCTACATGAAATAAATTTTAACACTTACCGTGCATATTTCAAGAAAAATAATAAATATTGAAAGATCGCGGTGCAGAGAAAAAACATTAATACGAATGACTTTTTACAATAAACAATTGATTTATTTTTCATTAATAATAATAATTTATTTCCGTTAAAAGTCGATTGGTGCAAATAGAATTTTACTTTACTATAACGGACGTGAAAAATAAATTAGTTATGTTTCTTTAAGACAAACACGAAAATAAATTTAAATAAAATTAGAGCAAAATAAAATATGCAGTAAAAACAAAACGGTAAGAAAAGAAAAAACAAATGAAAAAACAATTTTAACGAAATAATACATTCAATAATAAGGACACTAAATAAACAATTGTGTCCTTTCGGGGGGTATCAACAGCTTGTATACAGCAGTGGCGAACGGTGATTTTATTTACAGGTAAGCTATAAAAAAATATAATTTATTTGTACCTACATAGTAGGTACATAATATAATGTATATTTATACTATAAATTACTATGTGGTTCTGTGTGATACAACAACTTTGATCTTTGAAATCAACTCAAAAGACGTAACTACGTGATATATTATATTGTGTAGCTATATTATCCATTAATTTAACACATAACTTATATAAAAGTTTTTTAATTCAGTCACTATTAGGTATTCTCTAAACGATTGAAATGTCAACTGGCCGATTTATTCTAGAAATGTATAATGCCAAAAATGGCCGCGTCGAGCGCCACATGTGATGCGAGTCATATGTAAAAAGTATCATCTCAATGAAAAATAGTCCTTAAGAAATGATGTTTAAAATACTGTTTTCCAAATCGAGAATCTTCAAAGAAATTGTGTAATCTGCAAGTTAACTCTAGGAGAAAAATCTCGCTACTGGGTTAAATATGTATGTTCAAATTATAGTACACTCATTTGTATGAAGAAATAAGCTGGAGTAATCAGCTAGTTCCTTGGTTCATTGTAGGCGCTGGGCGCGCTGAAACTTTTTTTTAAATTTATATTTGGAGAAACATAAAGATGGTGTTAATCATTTATAAGAAATGATAATTATTTGTTTGTTTTCCTATAGATAAAGTCACCGTAAAACATTATTATGGATAGTCAAATATAATGATAAGCTGCGCATAATCGCTTCTATACACGATTCGCCCCTAGTATACAGAATGTTACTTTTCTGTATAAATTATACTTTCAATTTATAAGGTGAAAAATCACAGCAATGTTTCGTGTTAATAAGAAAATATTTTACATGTATTCCAATGAACAATATACTGTATTTTCAATAACTTCTTTTTAAAAGATAAAATTATTATAAAAGTAACAGAGCTTACTAAGACCCGGACGGCTCGTAGAAATGCGGTTTTTTTCTAGTGCCGCGTCGCAGTAAATGTAAAACAAAAAAGTTTAACATAGTTTTTTTTAGTATACGAGTTTAAAAAAAAAATGAAAATTCACATCGAATTATTACATAAATTCATTTAATTCAAAATAGTTTGTTCAAATGACACTAAAAAATCAAGATTAAAAACCAAAGTTTCATTTGATTAACATATAAGATTTTGTTTAATCTCCTGACAGTCTGACGATGCTGGTCACAAGGAAATCCGGTCACTGATAAACAATTTTCAATTATAAACTATCAAAACCTACTTAACTTATTACTAAAATATTTCATAGTCCCTGGACTGGTACCTGAAGCGTAATACTGATCATCTTACCTTCATGTAACAAAAATGATCAAGATACGCTGCGATTGGTGTACAAATGTAGTGTCATATGCACTTTTAGGTGCGGAAAGGGAATGATGATGAAAATGCCGTTCCACCAAAAAATGGCAGCGGGGAAACTCAATATATTTAAATAAGGAACACTCGATGGTTTTAAATTTATAAAAGTAGTTTTTTACAGGTAGTTGATGGAAATAAAAAAAGTTGACGAAAGTTCTGGATGGGTTATAAGTGATAAGTTGAGAGTTGCAACCGACTGCTAGGCGGGAGAGTATTTCCTGACAACTTCCGAAGTTCGCAAGTCTTTACAATTTTGTTCCGTTTAATGTTTCAAGTAAACTTCGGAACTCCGCAGTAAGCACCTCTTTCAGAGGAAATATACTGCAATTGAGAGAAGGATTCTTTGCTAATTATACACGCTATATTTTCATATTATCATCTTTATACAGAGCTTAAAGTAATTCCATTTTACGCTGGCAACTGAAAATCATTATTGAAGGCAATTTGCATCTTATTTGTGTGTTTTAATTAATTAATTTAAGTCTTCAAGTACAAAGAATAACTTCTGGTCTGGTCAAAAGAAGAGTTCAAATAATAACAGTGTATTATTAATATTTCATTCATTATCTTTGTCGTCATAAATTTCAATAAATCATGCTACATAAATATTTGTAGATAAACACTCATTGAATTTTCTGTACATACCGGTATCACACTATCACGCAAATCCCACAATAAAAAAAAAGTTCAATGCAAGTAGGTGCTAGCTTCTAACAACGTGTGTCCTATCAGCACGTTGATTTTTTATTTTTGGGCAACTAGGTACTATAGCGAAGGTGTATAATGAGATTGCGCGAAATGATTCTGAAATTATGATGAGCATTGGTTTTTGTTCCTGATAATTACCTAAGACAGCGTCGGCATAGATTGCATGTCTATGGTTATGCCTGCTGGAAGGGCTACGGCTATGCTGAACAACATCGCTCTGGATGTTGATCTGTTCCATGTATTCGAAGGGGTTTTCCAGAGCATGATTCTCCTAATACTTTGACATTAGTTTCTTTCAATATTTTCTTTTTTATAATATGTACGTATTGAATATATGTTTGTAATGTATATGTTATATTGAAATAAATGAATCGAATTGAATTTGTATGTTAGTGTAATTAGTGTCCCGATGAAGAGACGGATACGTCTATAACTCGGTAGACATTGAAAAGTCAGTAAATGGTTATACATAAATATTTACTAACTTTTATTTAAATATCACACTAGTTTTTTAAACATATAAATTGTAAATTCGTTAAACGATCCAAAAAAGGGAAGAAAGTTAAAACCCTAAAAACTATTTTTAAGTTAATAATTTTAAAATAAAATTTCTGCAAGAAAAGAACCAAAGAAAACCACTTAAATGAGATCGTTAGGATTGTTTTTATTACTTTGAATTTATTCAAAAGTAAACACTCAACTGGGGAGGTATTTGAATTATCCCAAAGATAATATTTACCAAACTGAAAACCAAATCAACCTGAAAAAGAAAGATAAAATTTACTTTGAAATGGAACATTAGAAGGAATTTTCGAAAGTGAAAAAATTATGGACAAGCGCAGCGCTAATAAAGGGCGAATCTATGAACAAAACTAAAAAGATTAAAAATAAAATTAAAAATATTTATTTATTTTAAACATATTCTTATGTGCGCTTTAATAATAACAATGTACATATATTTAATTTATAAGTTATAAAACCCATATTTCTTAACCTTCACATTTTAATTTTGATGTTTTTTTTTTTTTCCCCATTTTATAATATTTTTTAACTGCCTTAAATAAAAAATAATTTTGCGATTCCGCTTTTTTCTAAATCAGAGGTTGATTTTTAGCTTATCTCTGGTATTGTGATCATGTTCATATTGGCTTTGATCAATTTTTTTTAGAAATTCTGCGTTTTTAAAAAAAAAAAAAAAAATTATACACAAACATCACCGTATTGAATAATATTATTTGCTTACATGTTAATACTTTTAATTCATTTAACGTCAAATTTACACTTGTACATCGTTTTTTTTCCAAAGTGATTCTTTAAGCTTTGTTTTGTAATATGGTTAGTTTGATAAAATTTTCTTGGTTTGAAAAAATAATATGTTGCAACAGTAGTTAATGTGTGGTTTAATGATTGTGTAGCAATTTAGATATACATAACATAAAAAGGAATGGCTCAATAATTTATTGATAGTGGACATGTTAAGAATTGGGGTAATCCACTAATAAATATACATTAAAAAAAAAACTTTAATGTCTAGGAGACTTTTAAAAAGAAAAAAAAATTCAGCTGAAACCGGAACCAAATTTCTTTAGTTGAAAAAGCTTCAAAATGCCAAACAAAAACATTATTTTTGTTTTAATCAAAGTTTATTATGAATTATGATAATGCAGTTAGAAATAAAAAAATATGATAAAGCAATTTTAACAAAATGCTATTTTGCTCATAATTTAGTTAATGGGTAAAAATGATCACATGAAAAATTATTTAAGAAAATGGTTAAATAAGTCAGTTCAGTTAAGTTAAGTTAACAAAGTGATAATCACAAAAACTCCCTGAAATGACCACATCATTGTAGGGTATTACGATAAATAGTTCTGTTTTCCCGTACCAATTTCCTTCACATTGACGGACTACAATCGAGCGGAAAATAGATTAAGGCTTTTGAACCAACGAGAAAAGAAGCAGGATAGGCCCTGCTCCATAAAAACCTGAAATCTTTTGAAATGTGGTAGAGTACAATACGGTTTATTAAATTCGACATTCTGTGTGTTACACTTGGTGCTGTAGTGTGCAATATATCCTGGTGAATGACTTTTCATTCACTTATGTATCGTATAGTGCCTTTAGAAAATAAAACGTCGAGACATAATACAATATAATACATAGGACAATATTATCTAAGTACAATTTTGTAGGAGCCTCTTATTGTGATTTCAAGATGAAGGATATTTATTAATCTAAGTTGATAACCACGGGATCTCCTTTAATATAAAATACCTCTGAATGTTTGTTTATATATATATATATTGCTCGTGTATGCTTCTTCTGTTTGGTCTCCACAATATGTCACACGTAAAGAAAGGTTCGAGAAAATTCAATGATTATTTCTTAGACATATTAACTGGAGATGCAGGGAATACAGATCTCAATTATATGTCTTCCTGCAAAAAGCACCACTTGCAAAGTTTAGAAGATCGCCGTCTACTATTAGACATGGGGGGTCCTAAATGACATACTTCGTGGACGCCTTGATAGTCCGGCTCTTATGTCGGAGTTATCATTAAATGTCCCCGGCTACCGCACCCGTCACACGTCAAGCTCTCTATTTCATGTGCCAGCAGTTCGTACGAACTATGCCCAGAACTCTCCACTTATACGTTTAGCTCGTGAATATAATTTAAACTTTCCCCTCATTGATCCGTTTGATTGTCACAAATTAACATTTAAAATGCGTTTTAAAACAAACTTTTTTTTCTTATACTAAGTTTCTATAATAAAATCTCATTTTATCTCTAATTCTTAATATTTTATATATTTTTGACAGATGTGCAATAATATTTACACACATGTCCACTCTCATTCCATTATAACACCCACTCACCCCCTCTCACACACTTACACTAACACAAACCCACTAGCATGTATTTTATTTTATTAACATAAACGGCAAATCTGCCTTTTACAAACATTTATAATATTAACATATTTGGTTTAATATTTTTTTTTTAAAAAAACATGAATTTTAAAAACAAGATTTATAAAAAAATTAAACCAAAATTTATATAAGATTCATATCATTGGACTAGTATCTAATGTATTTCTGTGGATATCTGTCATTGGTTTTATTCTCTGTATATTTTATTTGTCATATTTTTTTACATGTCCTTCCCTCCCCTCCCCCATGATATCCCTAATAAATAAAAAAATAATTTAAAAAAAATAACTGTTTGAATAATGTTTTTATTTCAGTCCCTAGTCGAGCTAGTTATTTAAAATTTATTTAAGAATAAATTAAGACTCATTCTTTCTGGCTGCGATACGATCCCACTTGTTATTTAATGGTGCTTACACAGACCTGAACACTTACTCCCACACAAATACACACAAACACACCTCTACACTTATTCTCATACAAATACACAAAACCACACCCTATTGTTGGTACCACAATTTAATGTGTATTATTTTTATTTAGAAACTTCGCTGGTCAGACTTTAAAACGTACATTTTTATGTTATTATATCATTGTTAACTGTTTGTTTCTGTAAAATAAATAAATAGTTAGATTCATTATGTTTTAAATCCACCTATAACGAACTATGACGATAAAACTGTTGAAATAATCAAAATTAATATATTTGAAAAAAGTCATAGAAAATATTAATAAAATTACAAGGAAACCTGCAAGTACGCATTTTTAAAAAGCAGTAACAGAACTATTTAATATTTCAAATATGCATATGTTTAATTGAAAATTATACAAACTTTTTCCAAAACTTAACCCTTATGAATTTAACAAACCAGTTTATTTATAAAGATTGCCATGTATTTAAAAAAGTTTTTTTTTATTGTTTTTTATGAGAAGCGGCTTCACACCATACAAACAAGAATTTAAATAAAGTCATTCACATAAGGCGCGTGTTATCTTTATATATATAATTTCTCTGTACGTGTGATGTCACTGAACTTCTCCTCAACGGCTTAACCAATCAACGTGTGGTTTTCAGAGAAATATAGATCTTTGCGCTGTGCGTGTAAAAAAGAAGTAAGGAGCATAAATGTTTTATTCGTCGATCTACCAGGGTTGCGTTCGTCGATCTACCAGGGTTGCATTCGTCGATCTACCAGGGTTGCATTCGTCGAACTATCAGGGTTGCATTCGAAGAGAATGCAAATACAAAAAAATGGAAGGATGTTGTTTTTTAGTGTAAAAAAAAAGTTTGTTTTTGAATGTTTACAAACAGCATTCATTTTTTGTGGATCTAAATCGGATTCTTTCCTTAAATTCCTTATAATTTCTACCCATTTTTTTAACTGTATTTTTGGTAAAACTAAAATAACATTAAACCCAATACATTTTTAACCCGTAGGACCCGATACCCTGCAATAGCAGTGGCAAAAAATCATGCCAACAGAACGATACCCTGCGATTGCAGTGTCCGAGTTGTGTGTACTTTTGAACTTAATAATTAGCTCTCCTCGTGACTTAAAGACAAAAGTAAAAATGTCACTTTATCAAACAGGGTATTGTTCGCATGTTGGTATAGTCAAAATATTTTTTTACTCCAGGATTTATTTTAAATATTATTTTTTCCGAGACGTGGATAATTCAGATATCGTCCATCTGACTGAGCGCACACACACAGTCACACGCGGGATCCGGCATATCGCGGTCGATTATCGGTACGAGTCAGATTTCAATGTTTGTGTTATCTTTCGGGTACCCATACGTTTTGTTTATACGGGTGCGGATTGATTTGTTAGAAGAACTGTGAGATAGTTTTTGTAATTATTAGTTGTAAACATTTCGTTTTCAATAATTGACTGCACATATTAAACTCAAAAAACAAAGCTGGTTTGTGAACGGCTGTAGTGTTTATTAAAAAAAGACATTTATATTTTCACACGCCATAATGAATGAAGAAGAAATTGAAAGTTTCATATTAGACGAAGATTCCGATTATTCCATGAGTGACGATGAAGATTATTTACCCAAAAATGTTGTAGATTTAGATAAAGATAATCATGATTATGGCGGAGAAATTGATGAATCCGAATTTACGGAGCTCCAATCTCTAACAGATATTTGTAATGATCCTCAAACTTCACACAGTGCAACTTTACACAGTGTTCCTCAATCTTTACAGAATTCCAGAGTGATCTACTACCTTTAGAAGACTTACACTGCGACATTTATTCGCCTCAGTGGGAATGTGGCAATATATTTAATCCTATTTTATTTGATTTTGACGAACAATCGGGTTTAAAAAATCGCGAGTTGAATGAGGAAAGTTGTGAATTAGATTTTTTTGAACTTTTTTTAAGCAACGATATTATAAGTACGGTTGTTATAGAAACAAACAAATATTTTCAAAATGTGAAAGCCACTAAAGAATTTCCAGCACACTCTCCGTACCGAAAATGGAAAGATGTAAATATTAAGGAATTATATATATTCATCGCTCTCACCATGCTAATGGCTAGGCTTAAAAAAGGTAAAATAAGTGATTATTGGACAACAGACAAACTGGAGTTTACATCTATGTTTGGTAAAACGATGCCGCGCGATCGATATTTATCAATTCTCAACATGTTACACTTTTCAGATAACGAAAAACAAGTAGCGGGCGACTCGACATACAAAATAAGGGACTTAGTAAATTCTGTTTGCAATAACTAAAAAAAATATTTTTACCCGTACAAAAATCTGTGTATTGATGAGTCCCTAGTTTTATTCAAAGGTAGGCTTCAAATAAAGCAGTATCTTCCGATGAAAAGACATCGATTTGGTATAAAACTTTTTATGTTGTGTGATGTTAAAACCGGATTTATTCTCCAATTTGTTATATACAGTGGTGCAAAAACTAATATAGAACTAAATAATGTAGAAGAAGCTGTGCCGACGCAATTAGGTATATCTGGGAGAGTAGTAGTTTCGTTATTGAACAATTATCTTAATAAAAGACATATACTATATGTGGATAATTGGTACAGTAGTCCACTGCTGTTTAATTATCTTCATGGTAATAAAACAAATGCTTGCGGAACGGTGAAGAAAACGCGGAAAAATATGCCGAAATTCGGAACAGTTAAAAAGGGAGACATCGAGTGGAAGCAATCAGGTTGCAATCTTGCTATGAAATGGCACGATAAAGGGGAGGTTCACATGCTGACCACTGCACATGATACGTCAATAATAAGTACTGGCAAAGAGGATAGGACGACGAAGACCCCGAGATTAAAACCGTCATGCGTGATAAACTTATGGGTTCAGTCGATCGATCCGATATGCTTATTACATTCATCGAATGTGTGCGAAAAACCATAAAATGGTATAAAAAAATTGCGTTTCGGACAATTGATGTGACAGTTTTAAATGCGCATGTAATGTATAAGTTGAAAACGAATAAAAAAGTAAGTTTAACAAAATTTCATAAAGAACTCGTTAGACAACTTTTGCAAAAATACCATGACCCCGTTCATAAACCGAGGACCAGCAGACCGAGCGATCATCCGCTAAGACTTACTGCTCGGCATTTTCCACCATTTATACCACTGCCTCCTGATGCTAAAAGAAAATCCGCGTTCCGTGAATGTCACGTTTGCAATAAAACCAAACTACGACCAAAACGACGTGTACAAACTAGATTTTGGTGCAGACACTGTCAAATTCCTTTATGTCCAGATACATGTTTTGAAAATTATCATACCCTCCAAAAATTTTAGATTTTATTATATTTACATTTAGTTCAACAAAACAATATAAACATGTGGTCACTGTTTTATATGCTGACACGGCGTACTATGATTGTGTGTGTGCTCGCGGGAATAATATCGAATTGTTTAGTGTAAATCGTTTTTATTTATTATTGACTTTAAAATTCTAGAAACAGAGGATCTATTATGCTAGAAAATAGTTTGTTCTCAGATCACACCAAAGAATTTTTACCATAATATTTTTCCTGAACTTAATGTGAGTGTTTCTTTCGCTGGATGATGTATAATAAAGGTAATTATTTTTGTTTTATAGCTCTAAAATCTTTTTTACTAAAGTAAAAACATATTTATAATAATTTATTTTAAAAGGTATGGCTTAAACGTTCAATCGATATTTTTTTCTTCAATTTCGTAACGTTTTTTTAATGCATAAAAAAATTAAAAAGAAAGTTAGCCAGATATCAAAAATTTACGTCGTTCCAGGGGGAGAGGTACCAAAATTACGGGCAGTTGCCTAGAGGTTAAAAATCGTATTCCTACATAAGTACGCCCCTTTGTTGGTGAGAAGACCGGAGTTTGACGTTCGCAAAAATAATGCCATATTAAAAAAAAATACATATGTTTTGGAATTCAACCATAAACAAGTACCTAGGTACCTACTTAAATTCAATATTTGAATATGAACAATTTTTAGTTTTGGAATTTAATCACAAACAAGAACCTAGGTGCCTACTTATCAATGAAAAGTCTTTTGCCAACGTTCGTCTTTTGGATCCGCTAGTTTACATGTATAATATGCAATGTCACAAAATAAACACATTTACTTCCATTAATAAAGAAAATATGGAGCATGAGTTTATAAAGGGAAGTATATTAATATAGATGTCAATACATTATTTGATTTGAATGTGTAGGTATATATATATATATATATATATATATATATATATAATAGTATTGACAAACATTTCATTAGAAGAGTAATTGGGTTTGTATCATTTCAGAAGTACTTTAAGGGTCGTGCATATAAAATCGCGGAACAGCCGAAATTAGTTGAGAATTTCCGATCCGATGGGAAAGTCTAAATGGAAAGCAAACCGAAAATAAAGGATCAATTATTCAGAGCAAAAGGAAACATCCTGAAATGAAAAAAAGTGAGGTTTTTTCTTTTTTAATTAAGCACATACGAGGATACGGAAACGTTACACAAGAAAAGAAGGCAGTTGCGAAAATAAACTCAGGAAAATATTGACCCTTCTCTTATAATAATAAAAAAATATGTAGTTATTTCGTCGGGAAACGAAAGCCAATATTTTTCAAATTTGTGCTGTAAAACAATATTTTCCATTCACAATATTGTCCAAGAAACATCAAGTTATGATTATTAAATTTTATTTTGAGTCTAAAAATGGATTTATGTAGGAGGAAGACATTCGAAGCAGATACTCTACAATTATATTATTTGATTTCTGTCAAGTTTATTTTCAATATAAGGATTTCGTTTCAAATATCGTTAAGGAAAAAGACTCATAGAGTTGAATACATACATTTCAGAAAGGTTTGTTTCTTAAACGTTAAGAATGAAGTAATAAGGTCGATTGAATATCAACACCCTTTCTAAATCACAAATAAAATAATAACGTACGGTGTTTATTTATAAATTTTCTTTAGAAAGGAAACAAAACATACAATCAAAAAGGTAATCAGTCTTACGCTTCCAGTGCCTGTCCAGGAACAATTAAGATACTGCAGCGTAAAACCACATTTAAAGCCAATTTTTCACGTCTACCCTGCCAGGAATTGTACTTAGGACCTCGAACATTGTTGGCGAACAAAGCACTACACTACGAGTCAGTCTTATCTCCAATCGATTTATTTTTTTCAGGATTTCAATCTAAGAGCGAAATATCGAGCCGAAAATTTTCTGATTCTATTTCACACAAACTATCATCATCATCACTATTATCTTTCCGCACCTAATGGTGCATAGGGCACTGCATTAATACACCAATCGCAGTGTGTCTTGATATTTTTTTATACAAGAAGGTAAGATGATCAATCTTACGCTTCAGGTACCAGTCTAGGGACTATGAAATATTCTAGTGCAAAAACACCCTTTTTAATGAATATTTCATGTCAACTATGTCGAAAATCTAACCCGAAATCTTTCGCAGGGCGGGTAAACGCGCACACCACTACACCACGAGGCCAACACACAAACTTTATTGCCATCATAAGCAGAAAGGCAGCTTTTTAACAAAAATTATAAAACAAACGGGTTAAAAACACAATCGACTTACTGTGTTTTGACTTATGAACATTTACAGTTTTTTTTTTAATTCGCAGATAAATAATAAAAAGTGTCACATCTCAAAATATGACTTTTGCAAAAAACTGCATTGTGGCTTAAGACGGCAGTATATTCCTCATCCGCCCGGACAATGAAAATTCATAGACTATTAATGACGATTATAGATAAAAATAAAACATAAAATCTTAAATTAAACACTGCAAAAAATAGTTTTACTCTGAACATTGTTGAATTTTCCAACGACTGAGTGAGTTCTGCATCAGAATTTTTGAAAATCTTTCCTACACAAAATACCTCATCATTCACTATCCACTTAAGGGCGGTTTGCATGGGAAAGTAGGGGGTGGGAGATTAAGCTGAAAGCTTGGTGGTTTTAGGGGGAAACTGTTACAACCGGATCACCAGATCATTACTTAAGCTGTTTACTGAAGATCAACTAAACAAATCTAACATTTCACTGTAAACATTTGATTGATTCTCTAAATACACAACTTATGGATGCTGCATCAAATAACATTAACTAATTCGAATTGTTTTCAATTACAAATTAATATTTATTTTGTGGATTATTAATTAACCGTGTGTTAAAACACATTATTGACACAAATTTCCCTTTCAAATATAGGTTGATTTTTTGTCGTTACTGTTTTTTACGTAAATCAACGAAATTTTACTGTACTTTTTATGTTTTAGTGTTTGAACACTGGAAATTTTTAAAATAATTTTTCACTGTTATAATTGTAATTTTGTAAGAGATTTATGAGAGAGTGAGAATTTTTGATGAGGGAAAATGAAATTCAAAACCTTTCTTATTCATTATTATCTTTCCAAACTGGTGAATAGGGCACTACATTTGTACGACAGCCAAAAAACAATCATATAGTACATTTTCATTCTCTATGGTACGCAAACACTATAATACTCAAACCAAGCATAAAAATAGAATGAGGAACTTCAGCCCTACGGGAAATTGGATACAAAAAATGTATTCTTGCTCACGGTAAAAATTAGAGCATTAAATTGTACGGCAACGTTTCTTGAAAATTTGCAAAAAAAAATATTTAATGAAAACGCACTACTTTGATTGACGTCACTGGTTCATATGATGTGAGAGCTGTAAAGGATATCCGGTTGACTTGCCGTAAACAAACCAATCGGAAGAACTAACAGAGAACAACCTCTGACATCACTCGCGGAGTTATTTCAGTGATACAACACTTCAAAAAATCATAGGGCTGATAATACGATATGCAAAAAAAATAGCTTAATTTAAGTCTTTTAACAAATAAAAAAAATATTTAAAAAATACTCAACTTCCTCATTGAAAAATGACAAACGTTAATATGGAAGTTAACTACCTATAGGCGAAATGGTGAATATTACACAGTGTATTAAATGATCACTTAATCCAGCGGATGACATAGTAAACCTTGTAAATACCTTGACTTCTATATTCTCAAATGATTCATATTTCTTGAAGTTAATTGCATCATGGAAAAAATCCAAAATTTGTCTACGAAGATTTGGACATACCCAAAATATTGTTAATCATTATTAAAATAGAGAGCTCGCACAGAGACATACATATTTTATAGGCCCAACAATTTTCAATTCTTTTTTTTACTAATAATATTTCATTGATTCCAAACTTTCAAAATTTTCCTTCTTTTAAAAAACATGCACTATCCTGGATTCAAACTAAAGATATGAACTTTTTTTTTCTATGATTTATTTTGTTGCCCTTTAATAATACGGAATATTTTTGTGTTTTTTTTAATATTTTTTATTTCCTTTTTTAATTACTATAAAAAAAAATACCATATTATCTTATACAGAATATTTTATTTTTTCTTTCTTATGTAACACAAAAATATTATAACTGTCCATTTTTTTTACACACGAACAGGCCATGCCTTTGTGGGGTTTTTTGTTTACTATTTTTCTATTAATAATATTAATGTATTTCATTGCTATGTAATTATGCTTTATTTTTTTAAACTCTGTTTTATTATTATGTTTATTGTAAAAAACCAAAAAAAAATAATGAAAATAAAAAAAATCTTGGAAAGAGCAATTCGCTTTATGTGTGATATAATAATTTATAAAACTCTTATGTAAATCACTTTTAAAATGTTGAGTTCTCACCGGGAATCGAACCCGGAACCTTCCATGCGCGAGGCAAGGGTCTTAATCACTACACTACGAAGGCCGCTTGATTTTATGCAATAACCGACTCGAGAAGAACGACCGCATAGCTAATTTATGCCAAATTCGAAATTCGAAATTTCCATTAATGCGGTTGTTAAGTAAATACTGACAAAGTTTTCCTCGTAAAGTTAATGCGACCGCCATTAGAATAAGTTAACAAGTTTCAATATCCGTCCTCTGAAAACATAATAAAATTAACCGAAATCGTTCAACGATAGGTCTAGAAGGTTCGACAAACAATCTTCGACACTTTTTATCTCGGGAAATATCTGGCGAACTCTTCCCGCGGACTTATCGGGAAAGTTCCGAAGATGGCGGGAGGGATATTCTAGTTGGAAAATCTATTAAGATACAAATGCCGCTTCGGTGAGCAGAAATAAGAGCCTGTTATGGAGGTCGATAAGGAGGGGAATAAAGTTACAAGGAGCCCATTAACTTGCAGCTTATTAATTGCAGATATATACGTTTTCACAAACCAGTACACTCAAATATTATACAATATATTGAGGTTACCTACTGATCGGGGGCGTGCGGTGAGGTTTTCGATTGAGGAAGCAATCACTTGATACTAGGTACATGGGTAAAATATGTACCTACTACCAATACAGTACTTCGAGTTAAGTGATTTGAAATCTAAAATGCTATTTTATGCCATATTTGTAGCATAAAAGATTTATGTATTTTATAGTTTAACGAGCTGACCCCGGCAATGCTTTGCTATTGCTAGATTTGAGTATATACTTGTTTATAAATCAAATTAACACAATCAAAAGTTTGAAATAAATTATTGTATTTAGTTAAAATTAGATATGGACATGTACATTAAACATTACAATACAAAGGTTTTTATACGCAAAAAAATAACAATCCCTATTTTTTTAGTTTTTGCATTTTCGTCGAATGCCGCCGTGGTGAATGATGAATTAAACATATACGCTCAACCTTTTCTTCTATTAACCCGATTAATAAATTTAAGAGATATAAACATGCCCAGGCCAAAGCTCATCATTAAAAAAAACCGCACGTAAATCTGTCCACTAGTTATTTAGTCTCGAGGACATACAAACGAAAATTTCCATTAAAATACATAGATTATCTATCTATCTATAAATCGTGTCAACCGATTTAAATGGTGAATTTGTTATAAAACAGTCTCAATACATAAAAAATAAACATTGATTGGTTTGTTTTACCTGCTTCCACAGAACTTGTAAGATTTCAATTCGCGCGTGCGCGGATTTGTGAATTCTGTACTGATTGACCGCTGCATAGGAACTAACAGCTTATGCAGTTCCTTCTTCCAGAATTAGACGGAGTGCAATGAATTTTACTTTAGTAAGCGCATAACTGTGCAGGCAAAGGGTTGTGTGTTTGTCGTAATTCTTCAGAAGTTATTAATGAATGAACATCGAACTCATCTCATATCGCTATGATTAACAATAAACTAATTTTTAAATATTTGTTATAGTTATTAAAAAGTTCAGTTCATTATAGCTGACTTCATTATTATATATTTAAAAAATAGGCACTAGTTGTACATAAGCCAAATTTTTAGGAAAGCATTGATTTCATCCAAACTATGTTATTTCATGACATTTTTAGGTAAAAATTCATTCATTTTCCATACAATGTTTAGAAAACAGAATTAAAAGGTTAATTATGCCTAAAACAAGTAGAAAATGTTTTTTTAAAGAAACGTTCTAATGTAGGTAAAAACTATAAACGAAAGGTACAAATGTCGAGATCGTGGTTTGAATCTACACATTTTCATGAAATATTTGAGTAAGAACGTAAATATTTCATTTTCCCTTTAAAAAAGATATCTT
The DNA here is from genome assembly GCF_059751315.1 of Micrasema longulum. NCBI lineage: Eukaryota > Metazoa > Arthropoda > Insecta > Trichoptera > Brachycentridae > Micrasema > Micrasema longulum. Next base: position 82,797 of record NW_028278802.1, read on the forward strand.
CACATATATTTGTTAAAGAAAATCACATGCTTTATTGTACTACGATCATGACGATTTGTTATTTTCTTTCTTATGTAATGTAGATAGCAATAACATAAGGTTAAGTGCGTCCCCATCCTTTGTCTATCGATCTAGGTTGAAGTTCGAAGGGATTGAAAAACTTCGCATATCAGCTTATCGTCCCATTTAGGCTAAGGACAGATGTTGCGAACTAATACTCGTATTCCATATAGCTCCTGTTTCTACAAATCGCTTTATTTTGTTCTCAAGCCCTGCCAAACTCGCGGAAAATCGCCACAAGTACTTTAGACATATTTTTATTAATATTAAAAGAGCAATATAAAACATTTTCGAAAATACGTCTCATAAATGACAAAAATGATTTTACCAACTCATATTTATAAACCTACGATTTTGATTTGTACTTTTTATGACGTGCTTTTATTTATTTGATAAATTGCAAAAATATACCGTTTTTTTCGGACCATAAGACGAACTTTTTAATCTGAAAATTCAACTAAAAATTTGGTTGCGTCTTATTGTCCAAAAAATTTTTTTCTTTCTAAAAATTGATAGATAAATTTTGGGGTCCGTCCTATTATCCGCAAAATTCGGTATGCGGACAAAATTGGTCATCATTATAAATGACGTTATGAATAAATTGAAATTATGGTTTGACAAAAATATTTTATCATTTAATACGGAAAAGATAAAAACTATCCCATTCTGTATAAACAAAACTAAATTAGATTTAGTAATAAACATACTTATTCACCAAAGCAATTGCAACAAACCTAACTGCAATCTAACATGTTCTGTACTAGATACAACAAATAAAATTGAATACATTAATATATACATAGCCCAAAACTTAAAAGACAGTATAAGTGAACTAGCTAAACGCATTAGAAAATGTATTTCCATATTTATTAGATTAGAGAATATTTTAAGAATCAATATTTTCAAAATAGCTTATTACTTGATCGTATGATTTTTATTATAATATGGTATTGTTGTATGGAGGTGGTGCATATGCCAATATATTAAACGCCTAAAATAATTAAAATTGTACAACGATTAATAATCAAACTAATTTAAAAGAAACCTTCAACATTCAACAGGGAAAATAGAAATAAATTGCATATTTAAAATTCATTTAGTATACACTATTTACCTAATAAATTATAATGCACAAATTTACAAAGAAGAATAAAACGGATTAGTCACTCAAATACCAAATCAAAATTCCCAAATTCCACACAAGTCATGGTCATAATACTTATGTTTTCAAAGAAATAAAAAATTACAATAATCTGCCCAATGAACTAAAAACTATTAAAACTAACAAGTTAATATAATATAATAATATAATATAATAAACTCAAAGTAAATTTTAAGCAATTTTTTTAATCCGAGTAAAAACAGCATTCTATTTTAATGAGTATTATTATTTTCTTTTTATTTCGTATAATTTTGTTTTTCTCATGCATATTCGAAATTATATACCTTCAAATCACTAAATAAATAAAACAGTGTAAGTAACTCTCCAAGCACAAGAGCTAGTCTCTTTTTCGGAAAGTTACAGTTTTAACACTAAAAATTATAAAAGTAGATTGCAATAGAAAAAAAACATGTATCATGTATATAACTATATTTCTTTTTTTTTTAAATGCACTTTAAAAAATATATACTTGTACAAACAGATAAGTTGAGTATGCCCACGGCAAAAACAAATTCGATGTAGTACGATTTTTTTAAATCAGTCATTTTCTGCCATTTTTTTATATTTGATGTGGACATAACGGCCTTATTTTGGAAAAACTGCAAACAAGGACATTTATTTCCACATACAAAAGACTGCTTCAGGATTTAAGCCCAGCAAAGATCGTCTATCGCTTCCTCGGCTGAAAATGTATGTAAAAATATTATGGAAGAACACATTAATGTGGAAAATAATATCGAAGGTATAATAGAAAATAAAAATCGTACGGCCATAACGGCGACCTTGAAGGTGCTGAATTTGAGGATATTTTAAGCCTATTGAAAGTTCACGACAAGCCAATGACCAACGAGGACCTGGCAGAAATAAACTGCGATAATAGTACTTTGCTAAGAAATGTGGTAGCGGCTCCCGTCTTAAAACAATGGACCGTAAAAGCACCTGCAAAGGTTCTTTCTCTTCACCATAAATTGGTTAAGCTAATAAAAAAAGTGCGTTTTCATTGTATAAAACATTTTTTTATTAGCATATATAAAGGTGAAATTCGTTGTGTACGATTTCGTAAGGAGCGTCTTTCGTACTCAACGGAGGTTCCTTATCATCATCATTTCATGTCTGCTCTCTCATTGGAGCATAAAGTATCCACAAAGAGCCTACATGCATCTCTACCTACTGCCAGCTCCTGAAAGTCCTCCCAAGCCAGGTTTTTGTCCCAAAGTTCGTTCAGCATTGGACGTCCAGGACGCCGAGATTCTGATGCCTTGTAAATTAGGCAAGCGTGATTGAGGATCTCAGGAGGGATACGCAGTATATAACCCAGCCCCCTATATCGCATCCGCTTCATGACAGTTGTCACCGGAGTTTGCTGCGACCTTTATCTTATTATATCATTCCTCACCGCACACCCAAGATTCTTTTGAAACACCTATTCTCAAAACTCAGTAATTTGTTATTTTATATAGAAAACATTTTAGAGTAGGGAATATGGAAGTCTAGGCATTTATCGGGCTTATGACCTTTCTCTGACCGGTTTATTTTGATGAATTGGACAAATTAAAAATACTGTTGATATATGTACAAATTGAACATTTACAGCTGTTATTTGGCGGGCAAATAAAGCTTGCACATATAAATTTATTTTTTAAAAATACTTAAGTCATATGCATTATGTGATGAGGAAAGGAATGCATCGAATGTGGGATCGTGTAAAGAGTTTGGAAGGAAACAGGAAGAGAATACAGGAAAAAAAAAACAAAAATATTATGGAAAGTTAAGGTTTTGATTTTTAATAAAAAAAGTAAAAAAACAAGTTTGCTTTTAACTTATTTTTGTGTTTTCTACCGACCGTTTTCAAAGCTACACAAGTTTTTTTAACAAGGTATACTGAACTTAGATAAAATAAAATTAAGAAAGCCAAGAATAAGTTGTTAAAAACAAAGTTGTTTTATTTTTATTTATGGTTATTTTTCCGTTTAATATCGAAATTTAAAGAAGGCTTATAATTAAAAGTAAAATGTTTTTTTGGATCATTAGCTATTTTGTGTTAGTCCCATTATTTAAAAAAAAAAATATTTATACAATTGTTCATTTGTATTATTTTAGTTGTTAATTTTGTATAGTTTATCACAGTGTTTTTTAACCTCTTTGAATTCGCGACAAATAATATAACTATATAAGCAATACAATGTAATTGCTCCAAAAATATTAAATGATTTATTGCCAAATTTTTTATGTTATTGTTTTATTAGTATAGGACTGCTTATGCTCTAAAGATAGAAAATCTCCATCTCAGAACTGGCTGTGCCATGTTAAATGGAGACTATCATTAACAGAGAACACTCCGTTTTCATTTTACATTAATTGGTTTTATATAGATTCCCTGTTATTAAGTATGCATATTATTTTTTTGCAATAAATATGTTTCTTTGTTAAATATCCGTTTATTTATATAGTTCTACAAAAGAACGTTGAATTTTTGAAAAAAAAAGTTTTTTATCTTCACGTTTTTTCCGAAGTGTTTATATCGCAGAAAACCTTTATAACACATTACTAAGCCCTTCAATTGTATGGTGGATATAAAACTCAACAATAGAAATAATACCGACCAAATATTTTGAAAAAAGCTTTAGGTTTCAAAAAACATTTATCGTAATATTTAACAAAAGAAGCTTTTTGTTCAGAAGTCCTTGATATTATTTTTGCAAAAAAATGTAACTACGAACTCCACCTTTTTAAGCAACAAAATTTTCAATTTTCGAAATTTGTATGTACATCATCATCATCGTCCTCCTTTCCGCAGTGGTGCGTAGGGCAGTGCATTTAAAAACCAAATACAGCATGGTTTGATCATTTCTTACAAGAAGGTAAGGTAAATCGTACACTTCAATTGCCAGTCTAGGAACAATGATGTATTGCAAAAAAACCATGTATTTTTTTTCATGATAATTATTTATTTCTAAATTTGAAAATGTACAGATGGTCATTGTTTCAGGCCCTGACTAGCTAGGAAATTCCCGTGTTTAGGCGGGACCTTCTGTTTTACATTTTTTTTTCAATTAATGAAGCTTGAAAAAAATCTAATAAAAATAAAAATAAAAATTAGAAAACATACCTATATAATGATATAGATATATATTTATATTTCATGTCTTCCCTGCCAGGAATCGAACCCAGGACCTCGAGGCAAATTCGCCAACCACTATCATACGAGGCGGACGTTTCTCCATTTGAATATCTTGTTCAGGATTTTTACCTGAGAGCAGCCATCGAATCAAAAACTCGCGACCAGGATTCTGGTTCAATTTCACACACAAGACATCTCTACCTCATTTTCATATAGTGAGCTACTCGTACGTACAATTCGTTGAAAATTCACCTAAAAATTATTAGGTTGAATTTTGATTCATTACTTTTTCTGAGAAAAAAAATTGATCAGATATCCGCGATGATAAAAAAAGTTTTTTATCATTTTAAATGAAAATGATACCTTAATTACCGCGTCAAGGTTTAAGTAAAAAAAAGTAAGAACATAAATTTTAATCGACTTGATAAATGTTGATTTAATTAAAAATACACGAATCGCATTTTGTCGAAGACTTTAATATGCTCCTCCACCTGAAACGGTAAATTCTCGGTTTGGGTCTACCTAATAAGGATTACGTTCAAACCTTGGGTAAATTATTATCTCACAGGGGACACAAACCTTTTATATTTGATAATAATACTGGCTACAAAATTAAACTTGTTTAATGTTACAAGATCTAAACAAGGTGATTTTTAGAGATGGAATGATATACCTACATAATAAAATGATTTATTTACGAAACATTTTTTATTCTATTTTGAATATATTTATTCATGCTGGCTTCTCTCTTTTAAGGTCTTAACAGTAGTTTGTAAGCATGTTTTACTATAAATCATTTATTATTTTTTTACTATACATTACTTTTACTGAGTTAAACCGTAACAATTAACAATGTTTTTTTTTATATTATATAACTTTATATTTAACATTAAATTTGTACAAATTGGCTACGACCGTTAGTAATAATAAAAAGAAAAAAATTTTTTGGTTATATTTTCTCTTGTAAGGCGATTCAATATGGCTGGTATTTTGGTGAAATCTCTCAACACATGGAAACAGCAGATACGCGGGGCCTAAACATTCCCTGATCTCCAACTTTACACCCTCATAACTTTTTTTGGAATTGTAGGGTTATATGTATTTGTTGTCGTTGTCAACAAAAGTTGTCAGGACTATTAACACACAAAATAAAAACGAAGTATAAACACTTATCGCATCAAATTAATATTACTTTTACAATGTCAATCATTCATGATTAACTCGCTAGAGGGTTTTTTTTATTTTTTTTATATGGGAGTTGCTTTATTATTTACCTTGCTTATAATATACAAGGTTTATATTTCAAAAAGTGGATTTTTCTGCTATTAAATATCTTAAAATTTATCTAAACTATCGGGATCAGGAGGGATATATTAATGTGGGCTAATCAGGAACTTCTCAGCATTTGCTCACGTGGAGAGGAAACCACTTAAAACTCTTCAGGAGAAGCCGGCCTGTTGGCAGTAGTCAACAGGCCTTCCGTTCCACTAGAGGAGTGTGAAAAAAAAAAAAAAATGTCGCTAGAGGGTTAAATCCAGTACCTGTCTACAAATACTTGGAAATAGACAAACTATTTTCGATAAATAAGTAATTAGAATTTTTTACTCAAGCGTTACAAGGAGACGCGGTCTGACCTTTCTTCATTCAAACGTATTTCGGCATTTTCTCCTTGGATTATAATAGTAGATGGTAGATAATAGTAATTATTTAAACACATTAAAGATTCTACTATTAGCGTGCCTCTATAGTTTATTTGTTTTTGATAAACTATTTTTTATAGGAGTTAGGACCATCCAAAAACCGTTAAAAGCATCTTGTTTTATCTGTCGTTTTCGGACGTACGTTATACAAATATAAATATTTTTGAAAAAAGTAAAACGTGTCGACACAGAAAATATTATTCCGATACTCTTTCTCAAAAATAAAATCAGGTTTCTTTTTCGGACAGAATTCAAGAAGGCATCTTCTAGAGAGTGACAGAAAAACAACATTCAAATATGTACACATTCATTAAACCGATCATCGCCGTATATCCTCTTAAGTCTCCTTGGTGGTGGCCACGTACAAAAAAAAATAGCTTGTTGCCACTATAGTATAACAATAAAATAAGTTTTTTTTTATACAATACTTGAAAATTTTGTATGCAAACAAAAGTTGCGTGACATCTGTAGGATAGCATAGTATCTATAGTATGTTGCAAAAGCCAAATTAAGCCGTAAATTGTATGGTCGGTGTTAACACCTCACTATAGCTGTATGGGGAAATAAAATAGCAAAGACGTTGGTACATAAAATGTGGATATGGAGGTAAATCTCGGAAACAAAAGTCCCGAAGACTCCATAAAGCTAGGAACTCTAATCTACGATACGAGATATTTCTGCTTTAATTGCTTATTTATCAGACAGTCCGTCTATCTAGTTTGCGAAGAATAATTGGACATGTTCAGATAAAGATTAAATATATTATTTTCCTCCATTTTGGTTTCATTAGTAAGGTCGTGGGAATTTCTTTAGTTACCTTTCCTTATTAAGAAACTAACTTTTTGTGAGGCCAATAAGCGGTTTGAAATACTGTGATTTTACAGGTATTATAAATATCCACATTTTTTTATATTTTTTTTATGGAATACTTACGGTTTAAAACAGTATATATAATTAAATGTACCTACATTTTGTTTCCTTAAAAAGATTCCAAGATAATTTCTTGAGTATTTATTACATTTTATGAGGTTAAAGATAATGAATTAGCAAGGCTGGGAGCTGAGACAGCCCCAGTAGACCCTGAGCTCTACTGCGGGTTGCCCAAATGTGCTCCTCGTAACGAGCTGAGGTCATGGGCCAGGAAGCAGAGTGTAATGCTTTGGCAAAAAGTACCTGGTTAGCACAATACGAATGAACTGATAAAAGAGTATCGTAAAGGTTTGCCTTCGACCTATAAAAAGCCGGAAAAAAGCTCAGCCGAAATCAAGTGAGGGTTATCACTAGAGCCCGTCCAGGGCACTGCAGATTGAACAAACACCTTGCTAGAATGAACCTTTCCGAATCTTCTAGATGTAAGTGCTGCAGTGTAGATGAGAAAACACCTATACATATTCTATATGAATGTAATGCTTTTCATCATAAAATAAGCCTCATCCTCGGGGGACCACTGGTTAAACCTGAGGATGGTAAAGAGCTCGCCTCCTACCTAATAGCCCGATACTTTACGGATCTGGGCTTGGAGGGGCAGATTTGGCAAAATAAGAACTCTCGTCTTCCACGCCAGGCTCTTTATAGTTCTGCGCTTGGAGGGCGAGAACTATTCACGGTGACCCGTCATAATAGATCTTCACAGGAGCTTAAAGCATAGCACTAACCCCATCTCTAAGAATAAAAATGAGAATAATAAAGTTAAAGGTATCAGTCGCTCAATAGTAATATAATGTAGTATTTTGTATACCTTCAAATTATGTAAATTGTACTGTATATTCCCCAGCGAAAATTAAATACAAAAAAAGTAGATTCTTTCAGTTAGGTCGTGCTCAAACTACTCAAAGGATTATTAAATAATTAAATTATGTAAATTGTACTGTATATTCCCCAGCGAAAATTAAATACAAAAAAAATAGATTCCTTCAGTTAGGTCGTGCTCAAACTACTCAAAGGATTATTAAATAATTAAAAACGACGGGTAAAAAATAAATTTACTAAAACTATGAAAGTTTTAATTCTATTAAAAATGTATATATACTATTTGAAAATCATAAATAAAAATTGAAAGATTTTTCCAAATATGTGATCAAATCATGGAAAATTATTTATTGAATTTGGCTATTTATTGAAAAAGCCAGCATAAGTGCTAGGGGTCGTAAGATGTTAATATATTCATTAGGAAAAAATATTAATGATTCTAGATCTCATCGCGGAGGCAAACAGAAAAATTATCAAGTCCTTAAAAACGTTGTCAAACGTTCCCGCTTCGTTAGATCAGTCACTTTAAGGAGAGGAATTATGTCCGTCCGTGGATCTTAGCAAATGGATCGGCGGAACTTTCTTCCGCGGAAACTTTAAATGGGATAAAAAAAAGGACGGAAGGAGGAATTAGATGGGAGCAATTTATCGAGGCGGAGTAATCCCTCAAGGGGGAATATAAAAAAATAGGATGATTAGCAATTTCAAACTTCGTCCGAATAAGCCACCTCATTCACGATTATTTTCATTTGTTGGGGGTGTGGGTTTTAAAATTGTGCAAAGAAAACTCGAGCACTGACGTGGAATATAAATTGAACGTAGTTATACAGAAAGCAGCCAGCCACAGAAAAGTGTTACTGAGATAATAGCACTTTTGTGAAAAGAATGTATACTCAAATCTGCACTACAGTTGGAATGCTTAACTTTGACAAATGATAAATAATGCGTACATTAATCCTTAATTTAGCTTAATAGTAAATCCTTAACTTTACTTAATGAGTTTAGTAAAACGACTTTTTTATTTTTTATTAATCTTAACTAAACCTAACCTAACTCGATAGCTTTCGGTTCGGCCGTTTCCAAAGGGCTTAATATACAACCAGCCAACACGTCAAACGTTGAGTTATCTTAATTCATTTAACGAAAGGACTAGCCATTCAGGTGGATGCTAGCATTTAATGAACAGCCTAGCCGCACGGTTGAGGGGCTGATTCAACTATTTGGCGGAGACATACAAATCGAAACATAAAGTCTTTTCAACGTTGCTGAGATGTAATTTACCGCTTTAATTCTTCCCCATCACCTCTTGAGGTGCTAAACCAAGCATTTGAGTACTTGTACTCCTCGCAGTTATTAGAAAACTCCACAGTTCTAGTCCTACCATACCCTGGACATGAAAACACCACGTGGATCATATACATGCTTATACTACATACATATGTCCGGTACTCGTATGTCCCATGAGTATGCAGTGATTTATGGGTCTTGAAAAAGGGTTTGACGTTAGGTTAACCGCTTGAAGAAGGTTGATTTCTTTCGCGTTAAGCACCGAAGTAATGAATCAAAGAATCCATACTTGAAAAATATTATTATTACATACTTAATCAAGAAAATCAAGCCCTTTAAAATACACTGTTTTACAACCTGCGGAAACAAGGCAAACTTTAAAATTATTGCTTTGAGCCGTTTTGCGTACACATAACATATTATATAATTTAAAAACTTTCCTGTATCTTTTATGGGTGATCCCGTGTACGTTGGATTCGTTCCGACGTTTTGGCTACCATTGAAGAAGCCATATTCAGGGCAAACCGTGTTTTTTAGAAAAATATGTGTTTATTTACCAGTAATTTATACCGTACCATAGTCGGCGGTAGGCACATTCCGTGTCATTTTGGTAGTGTGTAGTGTCGGGAACCATGCTAAGTTTAATTAGGGAATTCCGTCCACAGTGTATTACAAACGCAAAATGGCAGACACACCACAGGAAGTTGCCAATTTATTTGCTGATTACTTTAGCAGTGTTTATAGTTCTACTTCTAATTCTAGGTTACACAGTATTGATAATACAGATTGAATTGATTTTAACGACTGTGTATTTACTGATTCTGATGTAAAAAAGGGGATTTGTGCCTTAGATCCAAAAAAAAGCGCTGGGCCAGACAATATCCCTACACTTCTTCTTATACAATGTTGTCCCTCTTTAACTGGTCCACTTACAAAAATTTTTAACTTGTCCTTGAAAACTGGAAACTTTCCCAAGAAATGGAAGATCTCATACTTAACCCCCATTTATAAAAAAGGAGATAAAACTGACGTCTCCAATTACCGACCCATTTGTATTCAGTCAGCCATTCCAAAGTTACTGGAATCTGTTTTGCTAACTAAGTTCACCAATGAAATTAGTAAAGTTATCACTCCGTTACAACATGGTTTCATAACTGGTAGATCAACTCTTACAAACCTTATGTTGCATCAGAATCGGTTGATCACATCAATGGAGAGACGTCATCAGACTGATACAATTTATACTGACTTTAGTAAAGCGTTCGACAAGGTTTCTCATACAATTTTAATACACAAACTTAGTTCATTGGGAATTACTGGTAATATCTTGGAATGGTTTAAAAGCTACCTGTCAACAAGGAAAATCTTAGTAAAAGTATTCGGTTATAACTCGTATCAGTTTGAGGCATCTAGTGGGGTACCCCAAGGCTCCCACCTGGGACCAGTACTGTTTTCTTTGTTTGTTAATGACATTGTGTCGATATTTGAGAAAGTAGACATTCTTCTCTTTGCCGACGATCTTAAAATTTCAAAAACTGTTACCTCTGATACCGATTGTGGAGTTCTTCAGTCTAATTTGGTAAGGCTGTACAACTGGTGCCAGAAAAATGAACTTTATTTAAATGTCGACAAGTGTTGTGTAATATCATTTACAAGAAGTAAAAAACCCATAATATTCGATTACAACATTAATAATATCAATCTGGGAAGAGTTACACAAATAAAGGATTTGGGGATAGTTTTTGACGAAAAATTGACATTTATTCCTCACATTGATACCATCACTAATAAGGCAATGAAATGTCTTGGATATTTGCAGCGAACCGTAAAGGATTTTAATTCCATCACTACCCTCAAAGTGCTATTTACTGCCTTGGTTAGAAGTAATTTAGAATTCAATTCAACAATTTGGTCACCTTATTACAATGTTCATATTTTAAAGTTAGAAAGAGTACAACGTAAATTCCTTAGATTCATCAATTACAAACTTAATATACCCGCTGAAAATATTGATTATGATAATTTATTATGTACACTAAATATGTCAACCCTATGTAAAAGAAGAATTATAAATGACTTATTAAATTTATATAAAATAGCGAATGGCGTATTGGACGTCCCGGAATTAACTAGTGTTATCAGCTTGAAAGTACCTCTTCGAAATACTCGGCAGCTAACGTTATTCTTTGAATCTCCTGGCAGTCACAATTATTATTACAATTCACCAATACCTAGACTACACCGGCTAGGTAACGAGTATGGTGAAGTTGATATATTTTGTCTGTCTTTATATAAATAAAGGTTAAGTATTCAAAAGGTTATAAATTAATTTATGTAAAATTTCTTAATATTTTTCTTTTTTTACTATTTCTTTTTCTCATGTATCTCTTTAATAATGTATAAACTTATATGTATGTATATGTATGCGTGTATGTTTTCATATGTAAATTTTTTAAATATTTTTCTATGTACCATATACCTATGTTGGTACATTTCCTGATTTTTACTTATTATTGTATCTTTTAGCTTTTCTTATGTTATCTTTTATTTTTACCAAATTTACATACTTATGTTTCACTGCTGCACTTAAATGTAATTTCTAAAATATGTAAAAGCCCATTGGGCGTGTAAATCAATAAATAAATAAATAAATAAATAAATTTCAGCCCGTCATCTTTGTTTGTGTTATTTGGGTGTTTGTGTATTTCAATTGCCTGTTATTGCCTATTCGTGCACCGTAATTTCTAGATTTATACAAAATCGTTGATTCGAAGGCGATGCGTCTATAAAGTGATCCGCTATTGCAGATTTTCCAGGGTGCTCAAGTTCACATGCTTTTTTTTTTGTTTTTCAATCTTTTTCCTTTCTTTTCGTTGCTGTGCGTCCTCGCGCGGTTACGCGGGATCACCCAAAAAAGATACATATTGATAACAGCGACCGTGAAAATCTACACACATATTTTTTAGATATATCATAAAAAGAATTGTTATTTTTATAGGTACCACTACTAACTTGTTATAATGGCATATAAATACACAAAAAAATGCCATGAGTTCTCAAAAATGACACTTAACTCATACCCAAAAGCGCAACATACCCAAAAGTCGTGCGCAACGCGTATTTATTTCATTTATTGGTTCTTTTACAATTTATGTATTACTTTTTTTACATTAATAATAATGTTCCCTCACTTGGGTGTCCCGTGCCGTTCTTCGACAGCCAGCCAGGCGCGACGTTCAGAATCAAAACAAAAAGGCCTACTTGTATCATGAAAGCGGGTAAAAACCTTTCGGATAAACAGTGTAAAAATTATTGTGTATCTTTTTATTGGCAAATATAAATACTATTTTTCGTAAACGTCAAGCTACGCCCAGCTACACAATTGCGAAGCTCTTTTTAGTTACAGGGATGCACTAATAGAAATACGATTTTTAAATATAATAAACGTGAGATGGTATTGTTTTAGCATTTCCTAAAATCCAGTGAAAAGAAATAAATAGGTCGAAATAAAAAGGTATTTTGGGAAAGAATCAAATTGGATCTATCAAAAACAAATGTTGATTGTTAACGTTAAATACAAACTTTTTTTGCACTAAAAGTGAGTATCCTCCAAATTTTAGTAGCATAATGTATGCTTGTTGAATGCAGCCCTAGTATAAATAATCAAACTTAAGCTAGGGTTTCCTAGGACAGCGGTGCCCGTATCTTAACGGTCGTAGTGAACGGTGATGCGGTGGACAGCTGTCGTAACTTTGACTGGAGAGTGGTTTCCTAGGAAAACAGTGTTGATTAATGTTAAGGTTAAATGAAACCACTCTCTAGTCACCGTTACGACGACTATCCACCGCATCACCGTTCTTACGGCCGTTAAGATACGGGTACCGCTGTCCTAGGAAACCCTAGCTTTAGTAACAATTGGTACGTTTTCGTGTCACTACTTTTGAACATATTTTAGGGCACGTTTATGTATTAATATGTCATTGGGCCAACATCATTATTTTAAATAGGGTCACTTTATTTTAAAGTTTCTCTTTAAGGTTAATAATATCTATATCTACAGGGTATTTTTTTCTGTTTCCCGAACTAACTACGCCATGAGAGGTTGGTTAGTGGGCTTTAAGGGGTAATCTATTATGTTTTTTACCTCTACTCGCGCACTCAACAACTGAAGCGAAGTTGGCAAGGCAGTCATCTTTCTTTTTACCTAAAACAAAATGAAACAAAATCAATCAACATTTGAAAATAAATAAAATCGTCAAACAAACAACAACATGAAGATTATGTAATACCATCTTAAGATTAGTCCAGAGCTTACTTCTTCCACTCCTTGACTATGCGGATGTATGTTATCCAGATGCTAATTCTGAATTACTTGATAAGTTAGAACGATTGCAGAATATTTGTATTCGTTATATCTTTGATCTTCGCAAATTCGACTAAATAACCGAGTATCGCACGCAACTACACCGGCTCAGAATCAGGCACTTCTTTACAATATTTTAAATAATCCCACATCGCCTGTTTATCTGGGAGAGCTCATCCAACCTCTTTCACAACACGGACTATCTCTTCGTTCTAGTAACGAGAGAACCCTTTTAATACCCTGTCATAGCTCTAATTTTCTTGCCTCCTCTTTCACAGTAGTAGCCGCTCGATTGTGGAATAATCTACCCACTAATGTTAGAGACTTCTTTATTACATTTAAGCCAAGATTAAAATGTCACTATCTAAATATTTAAATTGTTACTTTATCCTTCTTCTTTCCTTCTCATCCCTTCTCCTCTCTTCATAGTATAGTGTTAATTTATTTTTTTAATATATTTTTATTTTGTTTATCTTTATTTTTAATTTTTGTATAAAATTACAAGATTCAATATGTCCATGAATTTATAATTTTCTCAAACCGAACGGTTTAGGTTATAAAGAAATTGCCTTAAGGCAATATGCCCGCCCTTATATGTATATATATAAGTATATAAAGTGTCAAATAAATAAATAAGATACTATAGGTTGTAAAACAAGACAAAATGGTTTAACTGTGAAATGAGGAACTTCCGCGCTACGGGAAATTGGATACAAAAAATGGTTTTTTGCGCGCGGTAAAAATAAAAGCATTAAAATTGTAAGACAATTTTTTTTGAAAATGTACGAAAAAAATAATAAAAAAATATTTTAATAATAACGCAGTACTTTGGACAACGTCACTGGTTCTTATGAGTCAACCAATGATATGAGAGCTGTGAAAGATATCCGGTTTGCTTACCGTAAACGAACCAATCGGAAGAACTGGCAGAGAAAAACCTCTGACATCACACGCGGAGTTATTTCAGAAATACAAAACTTTAACAAATCAAAGCGCTGATAATACGATATTTAAACATTTTTTTAAAAATGGCTTAATGGTCTATTAACAAATAAAAAAGAATGAAAAAAGATAATGAACTTCCTCAATGAGGAGGCACATGAAATCATTAAACTTTGAAAGTAACAATTTTTTATTTTGGGCCAAGGATTGCATTCCAATAACGGTATTTGTAACAGAATTTCAAACATTTATAAAATAAAAGTTATATATTTTTTTATTTTATGACAGTTAAGATAATGATGCTACACGATTCGTATTTTTAATAAATATTAATCCGTGTTCTGCTTATAAAAGGAATTCATAACTGCTCCTAACATCAACTGCATGTGAAGATATTTTTTTATTTGAACACCGAATAAATAAGTTTTGTGATTTATTTTATTTTATTTTCCCATAAGAAAAAATGTATTCAAAATTGATACAATTATTACAATACATCACGAGTTAAATATATAATATATAAAGTGTGTTTCAATTAAATTTCAAGAGGTATATTTTTTTAAGTAAAATAATATTCTAACTATACATTTTAAAAGGACGAATGTGCAAATGCACGCTTGTAAAGATTGTAAGGGTGTTGTGTTTCAGCGTAATTAGGGTGCATGTAAGTCAGTGACGAGCGGTGAGTTTTTAGATTTGTAAGCTACGAAAATTCTGATAAAATGTCCGTAGTATCGTACATAAAAAAACAGGTCTATTTTATATTTGATAAATAATCCATAACAAATGGCAAAAGCGGCTAATAGTTTCAGTTAAACTATTTTTTAATGTAGCAAAAACATTTGATTAACAAAAAAATACATTAAAAAAAACATAACTGAACATCAGCACAAAAACATTTTATAAATCATGTATATTTTGTTTCGCGAATCTTTGTTTTTTAAAACCCACGAAAGGATTTATAATGATACGCTAATATTATGGATCATTTCGTTATTTCATTTATTTTACAACAAATTTCACAAAACCGCCGAAACTTATCAAGTATTATTGTGACTTCCGTGTTAAGGCATACAACATATATTCGTTATCTCTTTCTCACACATAACGAGTGCGTATAACGCCAAATTTCGTGGACCGTCTTAACTCAAATATATTTATTTTACAGAATAAAAGACCTTATGAAGAAGTGTTGAAAGACTAAATTTCATAAAGGAAAGCTGCAAGATTTTACTGTAATCGCAAGTGTAATTTTTCGAACATGATTCTAAAATTTTGGGTTAAAGACGTATTTAAATTCATGTTTTTTTCTTCAGCAGAGTAATCTTGTGTAATCCAGTGGTAATAATTTTGGCCGATAGAGGCGCAACTGGCTCGCCGTATGGAATAAAAAAATGCAATGTATTTTTATGTGATGTGTTTTTTCATAATAATAATGTAATACAAAACATTACTTTCGATGTCAAAAAAATTTGGTGAGCTGCAAATAATCGATTATAAAGAGAATTCGCCCCTGACATATGTGTGTGCGAGTATATGTATGTATGTTATGTGTTGCGAATTTAAGTAGACTTATTGAATAGTGATACTTAATAATTACATTTTTTTATTATTATATTTATTTTCCTTTAATACAAAACATGAACAGTCATCAAATCTTTGCATTTCGTAAATCCTAAATAAGCAACTGAAAGATGTAAAATCTTTTAAAAGCAGATTGATCGTACTAATTAGAATAAAAGCTCGGAAGTAAATTGAGGGAGGAATAAATAAAAATAAAGGGATGGATTTAAGAAAGCGCTTCATCGCAGCAAAAATATTTGAATATTCATGTCGACGCTTACATTCTCCACCCCAAACCCTTAGCTGACTCAGCTCACTAACCCTACTTCGCTATGCTAATCCAACACGACTAATTTCTTAAATAATTGTTAAGGAATTCTTAAGCGCAACCAGAAGTGGCTGTCTTATTAAAATATATAAGGCATTATTGAATCCGGGTGTTTTATTCGCGGGCGAAAGATAATTCACATTTGAAAGATATCGAAAATCTAAATTGGCAATTTCGTTTGTAAAGAATTTAATTTGAGTTATATTATTTTAAATAGTAATTTTCAAAGTTAGTAGTAGTAGTTAGTAGTTTCATAGTTATTTGAGGAATTCGAGATCTGAGATATAAGACAATTGTATATTTTTAGAATAATAATGTTTGTGAAAGTAAATTATTCTACCAAATCCCAAAAGGAACACTCCCACACTACCAGAAGTCAAACTAGAGGATGGGTCATGGGGTCTATCATGAACTCTGAATTCGGGCAAAGAAATTTCAGGTTTCTGGGCCCCAAAATATTCAATATGTTACCCAAAGATTGCAAAACCATGACCCGGATTCAAATGAACAAATTTGTAAAAAATTGGTTACTGGATTTAGGTCGAGAAAAATCGAAAAATTTACTCAAAATAAATTCCTAATAAATTAATATTGTATAACTGTATAGTATAATTAACTTGTAGGTGGTAATGTTATTATAACTAAACATACATAAAATAAACAGTGAACAAATTAGTGGGTGTCGATAAGGATGAGGGGGGGGGGGGGGTAATTGTGTTTAAGGTGGGGGAAGGGAAGGGAAGGGGGTAATTGCGTTCAGGGTAGAGTTCGATTTTATAGGAAAAATATTAAAAATGGGACTATGACTTAAGTTTAATTGATTATTAATTATGTCTAAGTTCTGTTTTACCGCTTTTTTTATTTCTAAAATTTCAAAAAGATTAATTACTTTATTTTTATTATTTAAATGCAATATTTCAATTCCATTTTCAAAATTAAAAGAATGATTATTTGTTATAATATGGTCAGCAAATTCAGAAAAATTATTGTTATTGAGACATCTCATATGCTCCTTGATTCTTATATAAAATGAACGCGATGTTTTTCCTATATAAAAGGATCTGCAATCATGGCAAGTTAATTTCTACACCCCTGATTTATCTAATTTATTTGTTATATCTTTAGTATTTTTTATATAATTTCCTAAATTATTATTTGTGTAGAATGCCGGTCTTATGTCACTAGGCAAGTCCTTAAGAATTTGGTTGCTTAGGTTATCGATATATAAAAATCTCCTCCACCGTCTATTGGTAATGTTATTATTTTTATTTATATCCCTACAGAGATGAGGTAGATTTTTTTCAAATTTAGGATTATGGATATTCGAGCGTTTACAGGGCTTATGACCTGTCATTGGCTGGGTTAAGTGGCCACTTTAAGCACTACAACATTCCCCATTCCGCTTATTAGCGAATATCCACACCAGGTAACATTTTTAATTTTTGTATTTATGTAACAAATGTTACGAATAAAGTAATCTGCTTAATTAAAAATACTTAACTTCAATATCAATACATAGATGGCGCTCCACCTCGCTTGTGGATGGTTTCTCAAATTCGTAACATAAATACAAAAATCAAAAATGTTACCTGGTGTGGATATTCGCTAATAAGCGGAATGGGGAATGTTGTAGTACTTAAAGTGGCCACTTAACCCAGCCAATGACAGGTCATAAGCCCTGTAAACGCTCGAATATCCATAATCCTGAATTTGAAAAAATTCTACCTCATCTCTGTAGGGATATAAATAAAAATATATACCTACTCCCCCTTGGGAGAAAATCCAGATTTGTGTGTTCAAGTACACGTACCAAAAATAATGTTGGGTAATGTTATTGTTTATTTTTGCATAAAAATGTCTGCCTTAAAACAGGTTAGTTAGCTAGTTAGGCAGACTAGACATGATCCAGAGAAATCTATTACCTAAGTGTTTATGTAGTAGATAAAGTTATTGTTATTTTTGTTAATAAACGATGATTATTATTAAAAGATTTTTTAAGTGCAGGCCGAATAAAAGAGTCTTAATGAAAACAATTGCGATTTTAACAACAACTAGAAAGATTAAATTACAAGTTTAAAAAAATTAAACTATACAAAGGAATAACCCGCTAAGCCTCTATTTAGAGACTTGTCAGCAGGTTGGATGGAGGGGATATGGAAGGAGGTAATAAAAAATACACCACAACACCCAGACCAATTGAGAAAAAAAATCTTTCTTGGATTTTTTCTCAATCTTGGACTGCGCCACGGCGCCTGTCGTGGGAATGAAATATTTTAATCTGATTTCAATTCAACAATTTCTTCGTAACTTTAATAAAAAATGTTTAATAATGTTTTATCTTTTCTAGGACTACCAAAATATGTTAACACCATACACTTCAGTTGAGTGAAGATACAAAAAAATGTTGATAATATTAGTAGCAAATTAAAAAAAATAAATATAATTCATTGGAAACAAAATACAAAACGGTTCATTGGATTGGCCACACCCCTAATACTCCACGATTCGGTGAAATTTTGAACTTTGTGACTTTGTTTGTAACCGTTCAAATTTGAATAGAACATCATCATGAATCTTAACGCCACAATTGTCAAGGTCAAACAAGTCGCGTTTTTGTGGAGACATATTTTTTTATCAATTTTATTTTTAAAATAATGTCTGAAGACATTTCTCCACAACATTCATATTGATTTTGAAAACATAATGAATTTTTCCGAGTTTTAACCGGTATTCGTAGAATGTGATAATTCCCTATTAGTTATAATAATACAGCACCGACTAAGAACTAACCAGGTTTTCATTGAAAGCAATCAAGTTATAAAAAACGTAACCAATGATGAGTAACCGGATTGCTTGTGTCGATGTGAGTAGAAAAATACAATGTACAAACATTTATTTCAGATGTACAATGTGTTGAAGGAATATACTAGATAATTACGGTTTTCTTATAATACTTCATTAATACGCCTCATATTTTACGTATGAATAAATATAACAACATTTGAATAGCTGCTTTGTGTTGCATCAAAATAACATTTTACAAACGTTTTCTTGATGACTGTACTTTTTATTGCATACAAGCTTGAAGAGGCTTGAATGAACTAGAATTTCCTTTGAAGTTAAAACATTAATAAACATGTTGTTTATCGTAAAAAAAACACATGTATTTTTAAAAATATATATAGAATACTTTTTACACATAAATAAATAAAGACTTTTTATTTATTTATTTAATAAACGCCTATAGGGTTCTAACAATATACAGTTAAAAGTACATAAAACATTGTAGTAAATAACATAAAAGAAAATTATTTTTGTTACACTAAATATGTTATTAATTCTAAAAAAAGAAATAAAAGGGAAATAAAGTTAAGATGAGTAGAGAAACACATTAAAAAGAGGAGAATTGAGGGGACGGCCATTCTATGGATAGGATAGCTGATTTGATTGCAGCAGAAGTGGTGTGGAGCAAGTCCAACAGTTCAGCATAATTATTAGCATTTCTGTGGAAGTGTGCCAGGGGAGAATGGTGGGTGAAGTTTGTCCTATCGTACTCACACTTGAACATGTGTTTAAGTTTGGTGGTCCTTGTAAGTACACAATTTTTTTTAAGGAGTAGTAATTTTGGGCAATCTATAAGGGTGCATATCACTTAGTTCATTAGAGTGAGGTCACCAATTGTTTTTCTGGTGGAGAGCAATGGTAACCTAAACTCAGATATCAAAGTTTGGTAGCAAATTTACTTTACTTCATATTCTGACTGTTACAATGATTTCTAAACTTCGGTTTAAAAAAAAGGTTTCAGTAATGGCGTAGGTAAAGCTAAATATGACGTTTCTATTCATTGGTTCACAAAGGTTCATTATTATGTATATATTTTCCACTTTCGCTTCTAAAAAAACAAATATCTATCGGATAATAAAACAATAACTGACATAATTTCCTAACATTCCGAGCGCATTCACAATCACACAAATATCATTCATTGAGAAGTAATGAGCAAAAAGTTGGTTCGTAGCGAGGCTCTTCAGAAACGAAAAAATGTACAAACGGAACCATTAATAATGCAACGGAGAGAAAAAACATTCGTAGATTTGACATCTGTTTCCCTTTGTCGCCGTGTTTTCCCGCGCTCTCCAAAACTTTACACAGGCCGACGGGGACAAATGTGAAGCGTGTCCCTGCCTCTTTATTCCGCCATGTTGTTTGTCCCGCCATTTTGTTTGGCCTTTCCTTTGTTGGGCGCCAAAAGACCTCGGTCGCGAGTGATGCCCGATGATGGATCGGCGGAACATACGCTAGGGAACTAATATTTATTTGGCACATGACTCGCAAAATAAAATAACGATTCACGACGTTATGCGAGTAAGTTATAAAGTACTCGTACATGTACAATGAAAGAATACGGCCGCGGCGCACGCCCGCCGAATGATTCAATTTACGAATCATGACAAGTACCTGCACGAAAACTCAACGGGTTCAAAGATGAAAACTGTTTTTGTCTATCAATGTTGCTTCAACGAAAAGTGAATAAAAAGATTTATATATAGTTCGATCGAATTATACAAGAAACAAGACAGTACACACTGGGGAAGATCCATAGAAGGGCCTTGTTTTTTTATTTAACTTTTTGTACATAATATTATTTCTACATTGGCGGGTTTATTGCCAAATGGCAATTTCTTACAACCAACCAATAAAATAAAAGTTTTATTTTTATAATTCAAGTTACAGAACATATTCAATAGAAAAAAAAGATTAAAAAGCTAAAAATACAAATAAACGTATTTGTTTATAAATAACTTTAAATCAAAACCATTACTCAATGGGAAAAAGGAAAAAAAAGAGGAAAAAGGAAAGGAGGAGAGATAAGGGAGAGAAAGGAGATGTTTCTTCAGACGTGATTTAAACAGAGATAATGTAGTAACATCTTTGATGGTGGATGGGAGATGATTCCACAGTCTAGCCGCATGGACACTATATGAGTTAGAGAAGAAAGAGGAATTGTGGATGGGTATTAAGAGAGTTTTTAATGGGAAGATAACAGTTACCTTCAACCGTCTATAAAATAAAATATAATTTTCTGTATGAAAATAGGGGTTCGAACCATCGGTAGGGTCGCAGTGAGTCGCATCTTGCTGGGGGTGTGATTCTATTAAATGCTGCGAACGCCCAGTTGCATTCCACCGGCAAAACTACTGACTAGTCCAACTCGTTAGCGTCCACGTCGCAATCCCCGGGCAATGGGATCACATAACGGTGTGATCGCAGCAGATAACGAGAGGATGAAAGGCGAGTTTCCGGCGCCTCCAAACCAGAACCGACCAGCTAAGAGAAGGTAACCCCGACAGAAAAATCCACCAGAGAAGGCACTCTGATCATCTTTTCCCAGGAATCACAATGCCGAGTACATCCAACAAGCAGTTGTCCTGGCCTCGGAGAAGCGCATTACCGAAATGCTTTCGCTGTAGCGATCGCCAACGTCGGGGGGACCTGATAAGATACCGCAAGAAGAAGAAGAAGTACGAAAATACGTATACTTGAAAAAATAATTGAAGTGTCTTCGTCAGTAAACTGGAATTGAAAATGTTTCAAAAAAATAATTCTATGCATTAACAATATTTTGAGTTGGTCCAAATCTTTGTAGATAAGAACTGGATTTAACTCCCTGGGGAGCATACACAGTTAATATAAACACACGAAACACGAAGTTCTGTGAGGAATGACTTAATGATGCCTAGAGCGCGTGTAGCGGTGTTTCAAATATGTTTTATTTTTACGGGACCAAAGCTATATAGCTTAGTGCCTTACATCTCGAAAAACGAAAGTACAACATGATTTGGGAATAAAATTGGCAAATGGTTGATAGACATGGGCAGCAAAGAGTCAGAAAATTTGTTGACAATTATAACTTAATTTGTTCCTATATGTTATATACATACTTATGTATTATGTACATATTTATAAAATTATATTCATACTTATTATATCCGTGTATAGTTTTGCAAATACGACCCTACATTATAATTATGTTTGCCGCAAGATATCTGTTCTTTAGAACAGGCATCGCCTATATAGATCCTCTCAAGTATTCCGTTATACCGCACTCCTTCGCTTGCTTGATTTATCATTAGTGTTTAAGTAGAATATTTGTTTGTCATTTAGCTTATGTGATTTTTCTAGTATATAAATAAACTAGCGGACCCGACAGACGTTGTCCTGCCCGAACGTTGGCTTGCCTGCTGTTAGCTTGGAAAAAGACTTTTCATTGGTAATTAGGTACCTAGGTACTTGTTTGTGATTAAATTCCAAAACTCAAAACGGTTAATATTCAAATATTGAATTTCATTAGGTACTTGTTTATGGTTGAATTCCAAAACATAAAATAAATATTTTTTCAAATATGGCTTTCTTTTTGCAAACGTCAAACTCCGGTCTTCTCACCAACAGAGGGGTGTACTTATGTAGGAATACGATTTTTTAAATGTGTTGAATTGAATATTATTTTAGTATTTCCAAAAATCCAATAAAATGATATAAAAGGGTAGAAATTATGAGGAATTCAAGGAACGAATCTGATTGAGATCCACAAAAAAACAAACTTTTTTTCATAGACAAAAAAACAACATGTTTCCTTTTTTTGTAAATGCATTCTCCTCGAATGCAACCCTGGTAGATCGATGAATAAAACATTTATGCTCCTTACTTTTTTTTTCATGTTAGATTGAAGATTTTAATCTACGAACACGCACAGCGCAAAGATCTATATTTCTCTGAAAACCGCACGTAAATCGGTTTAAGCCATTTAGGAGGAGTTTAGTGACATCACACGTACAGAGGAATTATATATATAAAGATAAATTAAAAAAAACAACTTTAAAAAAAAACAAATTGCTACAGATATAAAACACATTTTAGAAAAGGTAATATAGAAATCTAGGCATCTACAGGGCTTATGACCTGTCATTGGCTGGTTTAAGTGGCCACTACACACTGTGTAACATTCACCATTCTGCCCATATTTAAACATCTAAACTCCTTCAATTCTTTTATCTGTTGATGTTTGTAAAGTTAAAGAGTGAATGTGAAATCTGTAATACGTCTTGTTTTTAAAAAATTGGTTTCTTTTACACCGAATTTTATTAAAATACTGTGTGATTTCTATGGAAAATAAATAAATAATTGAAACTAAAAATGTATTATTAAATAAGGCTTTCCTTAGAGACAAAATAATTAAAATGTATACCTATGTTTACATAGTTCAATATTTTTTTTAAAATAATTAAATCGGCACATGAAAACAATGAGTCTAAAGAAATAACAAGAAATCGCTTTCAAAAAAACTTAACTTCTAAACTAACACACTATAAAGAAATTGGAGTATAATATCGCGAATCGTTTTCTGATCCCAATACAATGTAATTGAAATCTTTTCTCCGGTCACGCATACATTTTTCATCTATCCTATACTAAAGATATATGCGTTTTCTGATTGGCGTTGATGGTGCACCTGTCTTATTATAATATTATGTTAAGTTCGTTAAAAATATGTTTAATATTATGATTTGTAACTTTTTACAATGTTTTTATTTTATTTGTTTTCAAAATTATTTTTTTTAACAATCATTATTATTATTTATAATATTGTTCTTATTTCTTTATATTTAACTTCAAAATAAACCTATTGTACCCTGGGGTCAACACTATTGTATTCATTCTTAATTTTTACCTTTCTTCTCAATAAAATATATTTATTTATTTATATATCAACGGTTCAAAGAACCTTTTAGAAAAAAATAATAATTTACAGAAATAATCACAGCAGTGCACAATAATCATGTAGTAGGTACATGGTATGAAATAATAGTATAATAAAAACTACAATTTAGTAAACACGTAATACAAAAAGTTAAAAATAAACATAACATGTCTAAATAAAAGATAGCAATAACCATGAGAAAATCTTATGTACTAAATATAAATATAACACAGTAAAGTTGAGAATAGCTAAAAAAAAAAAAAAGTTTTTTTATTGTGTGTTATATTTAATCGTGATATCCTGAAAATTTTATGAAAAATTATTTTACTGAATATATAATGCAATAAATAAGTAGTTTACATCATTCACTGTCGAAAATGTGAATATACAGGGCGTCCCAAACTTATGGGACATGAAGGGGAAGTACCTTAAATATCGTAGATAGTGTATTTTGCTGAAAGAAGACTTTATGTTACTTTTAAAAGTTAGTAATTCTGCATTCATAGATTTTCTAAAAATTACTTGCTTCGTCTGGGAATCGAACCGACTTAAATGTCCAAAAAAAATCACCCTACTTTTATGATGCCAGTCGAAAGAATAGCTAAAAAATAAAAACATAGTAACATAGTATTTTTAAAAAAGGAACAACAACAATGACTAACTTAACTTAACTTAATTAACTTTTTTTATAATTTAAGTTTCTATTATTTTTATACTCGGTGCGCATTTTATGCAAAAACTGTTGTCATTTGTATGCTTACAGACGTATTATAACCACGTTAATATATATGGGTATTTTATATAAATAATCAAGTCCTAAACGAAAATAAATAATATATGCATCTGTACATATGACTTAATATATTTATTTAATATATCGATGTTATAATATATGTAATTATGTCCCCTCTTTGGTGTTCTGTTTGCCTATGTTTTCCCCGCTGAGCATTGAACCCGATACTCTTCAAGCGACAAGCATTATGAATGGGGCAACAATTGACAGCTCAGGACTTCTCAATGGGCTGGATAGCCATTATCCTGCGAGACTCCTCGCTCTCCTGTCACTCTGATAGAAGGAAGTGGATATATTGGTCCATTAGTCAAGTCAGCGGTATTCTTTTTGACTTACAACAAGGGTCTACAAACTTTTTAGACTAAGGGCCACACTGACTTCATCATTAAGTCCCAAGGGCAAAGACGTAGTTTTTGTAGCTCGCTGTACCAACATACTGTAGTGTTGAATTGCGGATAATTTTCGTATTGGGACTAGACGGCGAGTGAGATATCTATGGCGCACGGAGCGGAAGTGGATTCCAGAAAGTTACAGCTACATAAATCGTTATCATGATTTTAACTAATGTAAGTAAATATTAGTATATAACCACTTACCGACTCTTTTAGTCAACCGGTTTCGATTTGCATGTTGGTGTAGTGAGTGTCCTGACGAAGAGACGGGTACGTCTCGGAACCGGTAGACTAAAAAAGTCGGTAAATGGTTATATGCTTATATTTACTTACATTCGTTAAAATGTTTGACTACAAAGTAAACGCTTTAAAAATAAATAATACATTATAGTGATGTTTAATTTTATGGCCTAAATGACTTTTTTTTTACTATCATTTTTTTTGCTGGTGATACATTTGAACTGCCTTACTAGGGATAGCTTTTCCGCTTTAAGACAGAAAAATTTTTTTTTTTTAGAATCTATTATTTTTATCATAAATATTATTCACTTTAATTTTTTAAAATCTTTTTTGTTAGTTTTCCCATTTTTATCATAAATATTCAAAAGGAAATTTAATTAATACATAAAATAGGTAAAACGTTATAAATTTGAATAAATTTGTAAAGTAATAAATTAGGCAAAGGTTCATTCATATCATATCTAATTTTTTTTCATTTGTTTTTAGAAAAAAATTATCAGTAATAAGAGTTAAAATCTTTGATTTCATTAGTCAGTTATCGTGTTTAATTGGTTATAAAAAAAACACTTTATTGTTTTATGTTTTATTTTTTAAAGTAAATATTGCGATCTTATGAAATATTTCAATTATTCGAAAATGGTAATCAAGTTGAGGTAGAGTGGGGTTTAAACCTCGGACCACTGATTCGTGAGTCTACTAAATTATTATATGATTTATTCCGATTCTAAATGATAGCATGATATATTTACATTGAAAATTTTACAATGAATTAAAAATAAACTTTGGCGGGCCGGTGTTGGCTCGCGGGCTTTAGTTTGAAGACTCCTGACCTACACATATATGTATTCTCAAGGGAATACATACGTGCGATTCATATAGGCGAGACCAAGATAAAAAAACGTATTTCTTATTAATAAAATTAATTAAGATATACTTAAAAAGGAAACGGCATAAAAAAATAGTAAAATACAACCATCAATCATAAGTTTACCAACAAGGTAAAAACAAAGCCTTAAGACTTATTGTAAAAAGGTTTTAAGTTGATTCGAGTTACACGAGGAAATATTTTTTAGATAAAATTTATTTATTTTGGGTCTGTAAAAACCATTTGGTTACAAAACACACATATTTTTTTCATATACAAGTATGATTACAGATACGAAAACAATTAAAGAGTACTAAAGCTACGACAAAAAAATTATCTACGGACAACGATCGGGCACGTATTACAATGGAATGTTAACTTTTATCTTCAATTTTATCTACAAATTAAAATTAAGTTTTCTGGATGAAAAATACAATATGTATACCTTTTTTTCAAAACATGTTCAATTGCAGGTTACCGACGAAGAGACTTAATTTTCATACAAATATGCAAATTTTCGTAGATAAATATCGATTCTACTTTATGCCGTCTCGATATGTTTTGATGAAGATGGCATTTGTAATTGCCACTTTGATCTATTTTAGTAAATGTTAAATCTAAAAAGATTTCCAATAAAAAAGACTATGCCATTACTTGAGTTTTCTAGTTTATTTATGCGACGAAAGCTAAATTTATCAATTAGTTCTAAAGATTTTACTTAATTAATTTGATAAAGCATAAATAAACAACAATGACATAAAAAAGGCAGGTACGGGCTTAGCACTATTACATTTAGAACATTATTTTTTAAACTCTTGTGTGGTCCATAATGTCACGTAAGTCTACATAAAACACAAGGTTTGAAATATCTCTCTTTAAAAAAATAATAATGATGTATTTTGCTGTAACAGGTCTAAAATATATTATTATCTTTATAAATTATTGAAAATTTTAATTAACTGTTAAATGCCTGAGCTTCTATTCTGAACGCTTTTATGCTACATAAATACTCGTTTATTTAGTACGTAAATACGCACTATACCGCGCTATAAAAGCGTTCAGAATACTAGCCCTGTATTTTGAAATATCTAGTCTTTTGCTTGATGTAACACGACTATACAGCACCGTTTTGCAAAGGGGGTTTTAGCACAATCTTTGAAGTGTTAATATGCTGTGAATCTGCTAGTCACTTGACATTATTGATTAGATAAAAAAAATATAAAAAACTCTTTTGGTGCAACAGGCCCTTAAGTAAATAATATAATTAAAGCACACAACGACATTATAGACACAGTCAGGGAAACAACAGCAAAGTAATACATCCAATTACAACCAAGCAATCTGCCAGTGGCCGTTTTCACTCTACAGCAAAAATCCACCCGGCCCGATAAAATTTAATACTATAGGGAGGATTTATTTGAACATTGAAATGATATATATGTATATCATCATCGCCAAGTATAATTCTTACATGGGTATACTATACCCAACTAGCTAATGTTTCTTACGCAAGCACCTCGATAGTGCTTATTGGCAAGGGGTGGTTGACCATCTAATGGAAGGAATTTAGGCTCTAGCTCTAGACAGACGCAAAACTTTGGGGAGGAAATCCGGATTGGTCAAGTGGCGTACAAGGAGAAACGTAATTAATAGGTAATATTTAACAATGTTTTGAGTATGACTAAATGTTTGCAGACTGGCTGGATTTCCTCCCTAGGGATTTATTTAGATCTAAATCCCTTCTCAAAAATGTTATCCGTCTCTGTTGCAACAAATTTAGGGGTAATATTTATCTTATTAAAACAAACTTTCTTTGCAATAAGATTTAATTCATTAATTCAACGATTCCATCGTAAGACTGACCGTATTAATTTGTGAATAAATGTTACTATTTCTAATCATACGTATAAAGTATTTAGTTTGCCTTTAATTTCTTAAGGGCAGTGTTTAATATTATGTACCAATTACTTATATATTAATTGCTTCCCTAATCAAAAACCCCACCGCACGCCCCTGGAATGTATGTGTATATTTATATTAATTTTGATGTATTTTTGCATTATTTTATATTTACTTACTCTTTCTTCTTCCATTTTCTCTTCCTTTCCTGTTTTTCAATCCCACTTCCTTTCACTCCTACCGAACTGTACGTTTTGTTTTTTTCATATTTTTGTTCTTATGTGAAACGCGTAATTGGTCTTGTTATTTTTTGTTATTATGTATGTATTGTTTATTAATATGACCGTGTGGGTTTCATAAAATTAAATTAATAAAGATAAAAAATATTGAATACCGAGATCTGGAGCGGCCTTCGACAATCCTCCCTAACTCTAGGTACCTCTGTGACCCTTCGACGGAACCCTAGGGTTCCGCGGAACAACTTTAAAAAAAAAAAATGTATTTTTTTACCAACGAATTAAAAATTGTTTGGTATAAACACTTATTGTTTTATAGTTTAAAACAACTTTTATCTAAGTAGATTCAGCAACACATTGCCCTTAATGAAGTATATTATATATTTATTATAACAAACAAAAAATACACATACCTAAAACGTGCAAATTAGAGCTCGAAACTTAGAAAAATCTTAATGTTGTTTTATACATTTGCTTGTTTATAAATATTTATCACTTCGTAAAAAAAATACTAAATTTGCCTTACTAATGAGTTCGTGGTAAAAAAACTTCTTGAGGATAATAATATTGATTATAATTATTGTATGTTCATTGAAATAAAATAACCGAGCGGATAAAGGTGAGGTTTTTCTATATTGTTTGCTTAATCACTAGAAAACGCTTGAAAATAGTTTATCTTGTTATTCAGAATTTTTAGATACGCTTTTTTTTAATGAATGGTTTTCGAATCCGTTAAGAGTTTGATCAAGAAAAATCTTCAAAGAAACATAGGTAGGTAGGTACTCAAAATATTGAGAAAAAATTCCATTCCATTTTTACGATAATCGTTCAATCACTATTTCCCATCAATGTATCTCTCCCCTATGACGATGGCATGATGTTATGATAGGGGAAGACTGTATGTGGACGTTTATTCTCCATCTTGGCTGAAATATTGGCACATAAATATCACCCAGAGCATTAAAGGTTGCCGACTGGAACGGAGCCATAAATTACTCCGCGAATTGGGAAATATAATGCGAGTCCTTCATAAAGCATGCACTATAATGTAACGATAATCTACTACACTGTCGGCCATCTTGTTTGATCGCTTTTGGGACTATCAAATGGCGGATTTACTATCTGATGGCATTGTTTTGATAGGGCTGATTAAACTAGTGCAGTAAACGATAAATCCGCCTGTTATTTTTAATGTTTAATTTTAATATTTACTTCGTGATGGTAAAGATCATTTCTGAATTCAAATAAAGTTAAATTTGCATATTGATAACCTTATATATAAATGCACTTCCGATGTTTAAACATTTATATTGAACATATAAATGCTAGTCATATTAATAAACTATTACGGCTGTAATAAACTGGTACATTATTAATACATCGCAATGATATCAGTTCCCTTATAAGGTATAATTATACGTACAAACTTTCGAAACGAAGGCATAATGTGTTATGAGGTCAGAACGGAGAAATTAATATTACAAAATTATCAGTACAGTAAATTTCGGTGCCCAAGTACACAATAATAATAATTTTAATACAGTAAAAAGGCTAGATAATAGAAAATTAGTTTTATCATATAACACAAAAAAACCAGCATTCATAAATGTATAGAAATTAAAAAGATGTTCCGGAAAAAAATATATAAGGAATTTTAAAAAATACATTAGATTTTACACATCCTGGTCCATGGTGTCCTTAAGTCCTCATAGTAGCCACTGCTTAAACAGGGGTAAGTGGACCACCCTGCAGTAGCTTGAAGAAGCGTATTGTTAGAGCTTTTTGACATTGCCGTAGTCTCCGGGCTTTTGGGCAAAGCGGGGCAGCGAAGCAGTGTATCCTTTCAGCCGTATTGCATAATATAATATGCATTTTAATTGGTGACTGCAAAATTTGTAGTATAAACAATTTCAGCGGTATATGCGTAATTATATTACTGGTACCAACAAAATGCAGCATTGAAACCAATATCTTCATTAATTTGTAACTCCGTTACCCTAAATGTCCTTTTCTTTGAGGAATTATTAAATAAGTAAGTTTATTTAGTTCCTCGGTTTTATAGATGATATAAAATGAGATACATATTACCGAAACTGCGCTTATAATTTGATAAAACTTAACGGTAGAAGAAAAAATATAGACCTTTTAAATTTATTAAAAATTGTAAATTCAATATGGGATTGCCCTGAACTATTTCAACTTCAGGGTGCCTGGAAGAATGACAGAAAGGTGCCACCGTTTCGTAGCAACAATTCACGGACAGTGTATACTTGTAATACCGTTTTAAATATACTTCATGAACTCGGCAATAGTTATTCCCACGTATCTGATATATTTAGTGCAGGGTATTGTTCCTATAGAACAAACCTTTTGAACTTTTTCAAAGATGGAGAGTGGTAATTATATTTATTTATTCATGCATTTCAAAATATACACAGTTTTTTGTTCGCTTTGCCTAGCTGTATGAAACAGTACTTATGATTTTCTTGTTGTATTACTGCAGAATGTTTTATTATTTATATTTTCTACTGAATATGTTGTATAATTTTAAGGTTTAATTTTTTAAATATAAATTTTGGGTATAATCAAATTTATGTTTAAAAAAAATAAAATACTCGTATTAAGCCAAATATGTAGTATTATAAATGTTTGTAAAAGGCAGATTTGTCGTTTATGTTAATAAAATAAAAATAAAATAAAATAAAATAATGCAAATTAGTTTGCATTAGAGCGCAGTACAACTCAATACAATTGCTTTGCGAAATAAGATTGCAGTGAACAAGCGTCTTATTGAATGTTTCCGAAGAGAATCACTAAAGCATAATTGCAAACGCATTGAAGCGCAAACCGGGGAAGTTTGTACAAATGTATTGTTACCTAATTATTTTGTATGGAAAAATACGAGGGTACTTGTTACTACAACTTGGCTAAGGAAGAGGGTTTTGTTAGTTAATTAATAATTGATTGGGTACTTGTGGCGATGGAACTTAATAACGAAATTCTTTATCTTATCCAGTGCAATAATGGTCATCAATATTATACCCCTGATACTGGATAGGGCTCTACATTGGAACACCGATTGAACGTAGTAATGCAGAAAGCAAAGTGAACTGAGATAATTGCACGTTTGTGACAAGAGTGAATAATCAAATCTACACAACAGTTGGAATGTTTTCGACTTTTATAAATGATAAAAAATGAATACATGAATTTTTTTTATATTGCAAACAAGAATCTAACAACGTATTTTATTTATTCATATTTTTCTCTTACAAACTATAATTAATAATAAAAATAATGTGTCCTCACTGGGGTTACCCGTGCCGAGGACACTTAACAATATACTTTTTGGAAATGTTTTTACATTAAAGAATAAACAAAGAATACTAACTTAATAAACAGAGATATTTAATAAAATATTCACAGTTTTAAAAACAAGGTATATATGTTGCACAATGAAAATAACACGGGGTTTAATGATTTTTAAGTACTGTAAGAAATCTCTAGTGCCGTGGGTGTCTGCAAATTGAGAAATGGCATTTTTGTGTTAGACACTATTTTCAGGTGATTATTACAGTTTTTTGTATAAAAGCGGCCTATCTGTCTTTAGCAGAACATAGAATTGACCTTACTGCACCCGATAACACCAATATCTATTTTTTTCAAAATTATGGATTGGCTGATTTCTGCATAACAACGTTCAAATGTAGCGCATATGATACGGTTGAATCGCTGTACCATTTACAAAATATTGATATTCATTGTCCCATTCCTTGTACCAGATTAAGTTCCCTTTTTTCTCAACCTGTAAAAATAATCATAACTTATTTATTTTAATTTAATTTATAAATCATATATATTATCCAAGTATTTTACAAGTATATTATGTTGAATTACATTCCCAGGAGTTACAACAACTCAATTCGGGACATAAATAATATTAACATTTAGAAAATAACACATATTGAGAACAACAAAGAAACAAAGCAAGTTTAGCACCCTTATAACTAAATATAGCACAATAATATATACGCCTAAAACCTTTTCTAACACAAGCAGAATAAATATATTTATAAAAATTGCTTTTAAGAATAATAAAATAAAAAAAACTTTTTGTTTATTGCAACTGCACATTGAATTTATACAAAAAAAATCTTCATGGAAGTGATTATTAGGAAAATACATATTATGTGATTTTAACGGCAATTTTTTATAGTCTCTTGATATGAACTAACGCATAAGACTGATCATTGATCATGTATCAAAATATCAATATTCGCTGCATTGAGACTACGAATGCAGTACCCTATACACTACTGGATGTTGATGGGGAAATTACAATGATGATATGATGATTATTTTTTTGACATGTCATTTATCGATTTATCTATATTTGTTTTTATAATCACGTGGTTTGCTGAGCAATCCTGTATCAAAAAAGATATTTTACTACTTTTACCAACATGGGATTATTTATTTACTATAAAAACAAAGATGAAAATAGGCGGAATACT
Organism: Micrasema longulum; assembly: GCF_059751315.1. Taxonomy (NCBI): domain Eukaryota; kingdom Metazoa; phylum Arthropoda; class Insecta; order Trichoptera; family Brachycentridae; genus Micrasema; species Micrasema longulum. The sequence goes on from NW_028278802.1 coordinate 115,770, forward strand.
GTCAAGGTGTGATCTCTCAGGCGAATATGTGGTAAAACTGTAACGATAGGTGCACAAATGTCAAGATCCGTACATAATGTACGGCTAAGATGAACATTATCGACAAAATCAAGAATGGATTTCTGCGTTGGCATGGACATGTGCGAATGGACTGCAAAATAACGGCTAAAACGATTTACGATGCGAATTGTGATGGATGTAGATATAAAAAAAGACCAAGAAATACATGGCATAACCTACAGCAAATATTTATAAAAATGATGTCAAAAGTCGTAAAAATTGGTGCATGAGAAAATGTACGAATGTAAAGGAAGCGAGGTCCGTATGCAAAGACAGAGTGATGTGCCGTTTTATATCTTCTCTGCCTACTTCTACGGGAAAATAGCGTGATGATTAGTTTGTTTGTTTGTTTTTTTGTGTAAATAATAGGGAAATATCACATACTAAGAATACTTATAAAATATATGAAATGGATTTAGAAAAATAAATTGTATTATCAATTTGGATATTGTAGAGAAATGTTTTCATACATAACTTTAAAAAAATATATATATACAAATATATATATATCCCTGCAAAAACGCGACATGCTTAGCCTTGATAATTGTGACGTCAAGATTCGTGACAATGTTCTATGTAAATTTAAAAGGTCACAAATAAAGTTCAAAATTTACCCAAATCGTGACGTATTAGGGGTGTGGCCAATGCAATGGAGCGTTTTTAACGGAATTCAAAATTATACATTAAAAAACAAAAGTTGTTACTAATAAGTAGTAAAAATATTTTTTTTACTCGACATTATTTCGTAGACCATTAATAATTTTAAAAAGTAAAAAAACAGTGATATTTCCCTATTAAATGTGAGTAGCCATCGTCTTTTCGTTTTTTTATTTATAGTACAATATCAATACATTATAAAATGAAAACAAAGTATTAAAACATATTTTGTCCCGATAAACTATTAAATAATAGTTTGTCATCGAGTGCTCAGACATTAGTTTTAATTAATAATCAAATAAGAGTACATACATACATAATACTGTATACAAATAAAAACATATAAAATAATGAACATATATTATTTTGTTTTTGATGCATTGTTAAGAAAATAGAAAAGAAAAAACTCAACAAAACCAGATTAAATGGTTTTAAAAACTTTTTTTTTTTAATGAATAAAATAAAAGAATAGCCATTTACTTGGATATATTTCATGCATAGGAAAAAATGTATATACACATATAAATATTGTGTGCTCATAACTATAATCAATTTCAATTAACATCTACAGAAAAAAAAAAAAATTAAAAGCACCTATTAAAATTAAGATCTAAATAATGTAAATTATTTATTTATTTTTAAAAAAAGAAAAGGTTAACCTAAGAAAATAACAAAAATGTATTCAATGAGAGACAAAAATACTGAGTTCTTGATAATAATAACCTAAACGTTCTATCTTCTCAGCCTTCCCCTACGGGGCAACGGCGTGATGGTTAGTTTGGTTTGTTTAGTGAGTATTTAATACAGGATTAATTCACTGTGTACTTAATATCAAAACCCAAAAAATATAATTCTAAAGACTGGCGGAATCGCGAATTTTTAGTAGAACAAAAAGAATCAAAAGTTTTATTTTTAGGAGATTCAGCCCGAATGGCTCCGAACTCCCAAAATCCGGTCCAAAGGCCAAACTAAAACTTCACCAGGGGGCAAAAACAACCCCTGGAAACTTTTGGCGGTAATCGATTTTGAACTGCGGACGTGGGTTGGAAAATATTAAAAATCGAAAAGTGCAGCTAAGAAAAAGGCAGATCTTTTTAGTGGACAATGTGCGTATATTTAACTGAATAATTATAAAATTTACTATAGAAGTACCGTTATGGTTATTCATGTAATTAAAATAAAAACACTGTTTTAACAACTCATATTTCATTTATTTACCGACCGGTTTCGAAACAACACGTGCTCCTTTATCGGCGTAAGGGTATATTAAGAATTGAATATCAATCCCATTTTATAATTTAATGTTTCTTAACTCTAATATAAATGCAGGTTATGACGAGTAGTATGGTATGGAATAGGCATGAGGTGAGGGTTGAGGGGAGTTGAAAATCGATCATTTTCAGCTGTTCTAAAATTAGACAGGAGCATAGAATTAAGAATAGTCCAGAAGGAGCGTAGAATCATATTTGAATACATCGGACTGTGTCCAATAATCCCCCTACTGTGCCCTACTTTCGCCGCGCGCATTCGTGATGTCGCCGCGTAATGTTGCTTGATGGGAAAAAAAAATCATAACACAAATGTTAGGTAAAAAAAGGCAATATGTTAATTTCTCTAAAATTTTATTGTGCACGCGGAAACATTGATTGACACAACAGAGAAGATAAGTAAAGGGTCATTTAGTAAGCGTAATTGAATTAATTAACTTTGAACTTAACATATAAAATAAATTTTATTTTACATAAAACGGATATTTTTATATCATGTTTTATAATATTTGGTGTTTAAAAATAATGTCGTTCAAGTTTCCCCCACGGCGTTGTTTAATCCGAGGTATAATTTTCATTAGTTCTTTCATTAGATGAGCAAAATAGGGTAAAAAAAAATTACTACCCTGGCAACACTAACGAAATTTACATTTTGTTTCTTTGACAATCTGACAGATGGAAAAATAATTAAATTTTTAACTAATGCATTTTTTACATACACATTCATTTCTTTAAGATCCTAGCAGTACTTCTACACTCCAAAAAGACACAACACGGCATAGTTGAATTCAAATCAGGAGTTGCGTACTGAGCGACGTCTACAAAGAAACTAATGGGTCAAAACGTAAACCTACTCATTTATGAATAGTTTAGTCGCCTTCTGTTTGATGTGCGTATGCGGTTTCTGGACTATTCTTAATTCTATGGACAGGAGTTAAAATTATAAAATAGGATTTATATTCGATTCCTAATTATAATAAAATATTAGTGGTTTAAAACGAAAGTGTTTTTTAAAAACATTTATATTTTTTATACACACTTTTTTCCCGACAATATATAGGTATTAAGTGTCATGTAGGATATATTTGTAAAAGCCCTCCGGGCGATTATGTGAATTAAATAAATATATAAATAATAATGGTGCATAGTATTAGCACCAACACCAAACTGTCTTCAATCTTGATTTTTTTGCATAAAGGTAAGCTTAACAGTCTTACGCTTCATGAAATATGAAATATTTTATTTTCATTTATTGTATAACACTGTTTATTTAGTTAAACTCCCCAATATTTACAGTAAAACTATATTTTGCAGTGTTCAGTAAAATTATTTATTCATAAACGACATTTTAGAAATTAAACAATATATACATGTTCTGTATCCGGGCGGATGGACAATACTGTTTTTTTTTTTTTTTAGTATATTTGCGTCCTTATGATTTACCCAAATATTTCAATTTTGGGGGCCATTTTCAACGTGTTTAAATAACTCACTATTATAAAATGGGACCCAAGTTTTGGTAGAGCGGGACCTCTGATCTGTGAGTCCACAGTGAGGACCGCAACCCGATTCAAGTTCTGTGTGTGAAATAGAACGAGAACCGGGTCTGCATAATTTTGCGAATCAAAAGATCATTGTTTGATCCCCATTTTCGAAAATATTTCGTACCTTTTAGTAGTCGGTAGCGAAAATTTAACGAATCAACGAAAAACAAATAGGATTGGTGAATTTGTGGTACCTTTGCATATGGCTGGCTTTGCAAATAATGCTATTCCAATGAGATTATTGATTAAAGGCGTTGGACTGGAATGAAATTCAATTACTGATACGAGTACACAAATGAATTTCATAATCTGTTGCAGTTAATGAGTGTAAATCCAGCGGGCATTAGCGCTAGGACATTATTCTATTTGAAAACAGTCGCCTCACCAACTGAAATCCAAAATGGCAAATGGCTTGGAAACCTCACCTTTGGCGCCGCAAACAATGCAAATATTAGACCGGCGCAGTTTGCCACGAGCAAACATAAGCACGGGATGTTCTCGTGCATCGACAGCGTCCTTTTACATGCAAATAGGAGGAATATATTGTGGGAGGGCCGGGAAGATTGCTACGCCACAGGGCCTCATTAGTCCACGAGAAAACTTTCACAGAGACGGGTTCCCTTGCGTGAAAATCCGTCTACAGGGGTCCCAGTAGAAGCATTTTTTTCATAAACGCTTACGAAACTTTTACATAAATATGAGTACATCGTGGTGGATACAAATAATATATATGACAAATACAAATCAATACAAACAAAAGTAAAAATAAAACTAGCAGGATACCCGTCGGCTATCGTCGACTGTTATAAGGTGGAGAATTCGGCCCTTCGGACAACATGAAATCATTTCTCCGGGCCTCAGTTTTCGGCTCTTCGCACCTCAATTGATTTGGATCTCGGTCATCTAAAACTATCATCCCTTTGGGCCACACTTTTTTTTTGTTATTCGGAATAATTTAAATGTAATAAAGAATAATCTCTCAGAAATAATGGTACAAAAACCACACAAAAATTACAGAAATATTTATATCTTCGTAAGAATAATGGTTAGTAAGCAATTGAATTTTTTTTTTTAAAAGTCGTTTAAAAAGATAACAGTAAACTGTGCCCAACTGTTACATGCTGATAGATTCGGCCCTTTAGGCCTCATTTAGTCAGTCTTAATGAATCTGTTCTCTTGGCCTTATTAAATAAGCTCTATGGGCCTCAGTTATGTTAATACGAATAAATAATATGCTACCGAGTAACCGATGAACGTGATTTTTTGCATAAGCATAGCACTTTTAAGCATAGCTACTTTTCATCCCGAAAAAACATTTCACTCCCTCGAGAAATTTTTTTGGGGAAAAGTTAATGAATATTAAAAAAAATATAACGATGCTACCTTGCCATAGACAGAAGGATCTTCGGTTTTTTTGGCATATCGATAGTTACAAGACTGGCAATCGATACAGACTTCTTTTTATCTCGAAAACGAGAAAACTAATTTCTCCCTAATACCACGCGAGCGATGCCGCGGTTAAAAGCCAGTAAATTAATAATTTATACATAAAAAAGGATGTCATTTATTGTTCTGCTGATAATAATGATAACTTAAAATTAAGCAACAGGGATTTATTTTATTATTTGACACACGTAAACGTAATTTAAATTGAAAATATTTTTTTAATTTTACGTTGTTCTCGTTCAAGAGTATATGAGTTGCAATAACAAATAGAGTTTCAAACTAAGTCTTAAGTTGTGTTCCAGAAGAAGAGCATACCCAATTTTCAAGTGACTACTGGAGTTCTTCAAGGCTTAGACTAGGACCACTTCTCAATCTCTTATACACCAAATATATGAAAAACATTACAAAAAATGTGGATTGTGGTCTCCCTGCTATGTGGACGATACAAACATTTATTATATTTTTATTGTAAAACCGGCGAGAAGAGTATGCTTGTAGACTTAATTGATAGATGCAATTAGAAAATAGGAAACCGACTGGCTGAAAACTAAAAAAACTATAAATGCCGAAGATTTCTTAAATTGTTTTAATTGGATTTATTTTGACAGTTTCTTTTTAATCACATTTCAATCGCTCGCTTACCTAATATTTTGTGCAGAGACGAATTTGATATACCAATGTATCTGAATTTAAAAAAATAAAAATAGTTGCGTAATGTTAAATGCCATATTCTTCTTTATCACATTTCGATTGCTCTGTACAACAATACACTGTGAGGCCTAAAGGGTTAAAATTTCTAGGTGTCGAAGATTTTTACTAACCGAGACCCGAAGGTCAGAATTTCCTTGCATGAAATGGGAATTTTAGAATCGTGTGTTTAATTTAATTACCATACCGTTTGTAAATATTAGATTTACAAAATAACATAATACAGGTCTGTTAAAACAAACGTTGGGTTAAAGTTACACCACCTCTTGGACACTAAAACTCTATGTAGATGCATATTTGCATCATAATATATTTAATAATAATTTGTGCTAGTGATCGGGATACGCTATGTGATTAATTAACATGGAGCTGATTTTGAAAGGTTCAAAAGCCGATCATGCAAGCGTCTCAAGCAGTGTGAACTTTTTTGCATAATGAGCTTTGTGCTTTGGTTCGTGTAAATTCAATACTTAGGCAAAAATGAACATTAATACACAGATAAAAAACTTTTTATTTTAGTCTAAAATGAAAAGCTTTAGAAAAGAAATATAAATAAAATAAAATAAAAAACAGTTACAGATCGTCGTTTAGTTCGTTTTTGTCCAACATATAATTTTTAACGAAATTAAGTTAATTGTACACAAGTTCTGAGAAAGCCTCAATTTATATAATTCAAATGAATTTTAACTTAAGCTGTGGTCGTTATTTATGTCTATGAAGTAAAAAAAAACTTTAAAGCTGTATTTTTGCAGATTTGTGTTTTGGTCTGTTGAATAAAAACGAACTAAAGCGACAAGATGTTAAAAATGTAAACGTTGACATTTATATTCTATTCTACTACTCCTATCATCAAAATACACAAATCAACAAAAAAAAAATATCTGACGTTACACAGTAAAAGTTCGATGTCTGCTTCCATTGTTACTGTATATATTGGTGAGAGGCTTTTTCGTTCGAAGGGGGAGGAGAGTAGAGTGTATTGTAGTACGCTGGAGGGCGATTACAAACGCTATCTTTATCGGAATGTATCGAGAAGGTAAACTTAACATTTCTCATATACAGTGTACGCTCTCTTAATCCGGCTCTGGGTCGGTCCCGTCAAAGCCGGTTAAGAGAAGGTAGTGAAAAACACATTTAAAAAAACACTTTCGCAAGGAAAAAAACACTTTTTTTTTCAAAACACTAAGAAAACGGAACTTTTATTCTGTATTAGAAACTCAAACATTATAAATTAACATTTCTTAACCTAGGAAAAAGCCACACATCACTCCAAAAAAGGCATTCCTAGAAGAGGCCGGGTAAAGCGGCGGGACGGTAAAAGCAGCGCCGGTCAAGAGAGCGTCTGCTGTATTTATAAGTCGGTATTACGAGTCCGGAACTATCGATATGTCGATACGTGTTTTCAGGAAGATTTGGCTGTCGATAAAAAATAATGAAACGATCATACTTATATTTTTATGTCATCTCTATCGTCAAATTATGATTTAACGTAACTACCTCTAATTTTTAAATCCTTACCGCAAGATGGTGCGATGTTACTGCTGTCCTATCTGTCAAACCATTATGATTTTAAATTAACTTACTTAGATTTACTTATTTAGGATGAAATCCAGCCAGTCTGCAAGCATTTGGACACGCTCAAACATTGTTGAATTAACTACCTGGTAAAAGGAGAAGTATAAAAATTGGAAAATTGTTTTCAGGCGGTGATTTGGTTCAGCCGGATGAATCTCACGCACGTGATAAAGGTTTCAGCTCATTGACTTCACAAAAGTCAACAGATGGAAGAGTTGAGGAAATGTGGATGTTCAAACATAGGTATAAAGGTGAATGTTACACAGTGCGTAAAGTGGCCACTTAAACCAGCCAATTACAGGTCATAAGCTATGTAAATGCCTAGACTTCCATATTCCTTTCTCAAAAATGTTTTCCCTTACTGTTGAAATAAATTTAAATAACTTGTTTCTTTTTAGTATTTTTAATAGGTTTCTGTGAAAAAAAGAAGCCACCCGAAAACGATTTTAAATTTAAATCAATAGCAATTAAAGCAAAAAGCGCTTGCTTGAACTTGCGTTTCGTCCTCTCTAGTGCGTAAATGTATTAGACTCTTTCTTCTCTAACTCATATAGAGTCCATGCGGCTCGACTGTGGAATCATCTCCCGTACACCATCAAAGATGTTACTACATTATCTCTATTTAAATCACGTCGGAAGAAACATCTCCTTTCTCTTCCTTAATCTCTCCTCTTTTCCTCTTTCCTTTTTCCTCTTTTTTCCTTTTGCCCATTGAGTAATAGTTTTGATTTAGGGTAATTTATAAACAAATACGTTTATTTCTATTTTTATATATCTTTAGCTTTTAACATTTTTTTCCATTGAATATGTTCAGTAACTTGAACTATAAAAATAAAACTTTTATTTTATTGGTTGGTTGGAAGAAATTGCCATTTGGCAATAAGCCCGCCAATGTAAAAATAACATTATGTACAAAAAGTTAAATAAATAAATGTACCGTGAGTAGGACGTGTGCCCCGAGACCTATCGATGTTGTTACCTCAAAATTCGATGATGCAGGATCGATAGCGTATGTTCATAACCGCTAGAGAAAAGTTATCTTCAATTATACCGTCATAGTTAAGGTATGCCTACCGTATCTTCCGATTGTAATCGCCCCCTATCGGGTCACGTGAGTGCTTCGATACAAAATAACAACATAGAGAATAAAAATAAATGTATTTGACAACGCTTTGTAGCATGTGACCACTTGTGACCATTGTCAGCATTCAGTATCACGACAAAAGAAAATATCTATCACATACACACTTCTGTAATAAAATGATAAGTTTGAAAACATGAAAACGAATGAAACATTAATATCATCATGTCTCAATCAGAATCACGTAAGATGATCAGTCTCACGCTTCGGGTGCCAGTCAGGAACAAACAATGGAAGAATACTGCAGTGTAAAACCACCTTTTAAATCGCTATTTATTGTATTGATTTAAAGGGTTGTTTTATTTCCATGCCTATGATTTCAGAAAAATGCAGAATGCTGGCTACGAGCTCACTCATGAGCTACTTGCATCGCTTCAAGCTCTCTGAGATTGACAGCTGCCCATGCGATGACGAAACTCCTCAAGATGCCCCTCACCTGTTGATGCATTGCCCCTTTTTCAGCTTTTAAAGACAACAGCTGGAGGCGCGATGCAGAAGCCTGGGTGAAGATCTATACGACATCCCATCGGTGATAGATAATAAAGAACTCATACGAGAGGTAGTATCATACATGATCAATAAAGTGCAGGCAATTTGTAAAATAAACCAAAGTAGGGAACAAAATGCCGAACACTCCTTTAGTGGAACGAAAGGCCTGTTGACTACTGCCAACAGGCCGGCTTCTCCTGAAGAGTTTTAAGTGGTTTCCTCTCCACGTGAGCAAATGCTGAGAAGTTCCTGATTGGACCACATTAGTATATTCCTCCTAATCCCAAAAGTTGAGATAAATTTAATGATATAAATTGCAGAAAAATCCACTTTTTGAAATATAAACCTTGTATATTATAAGCAAGATAAATAATAAAGCAACTCCCATATATAAAAAAAAAGTTCATGAAGTGAAATGTTCATTTTGTTTCTTTGACAATCTGACAGATGGAAAAATAATTCAATTTTTAACTAATGCATTTTTTACATACACATTCATTTGCTAATTGCACATGAAATGTGATTGCATCCTATTTCTTTAAGATCCTAGTAGTATTTCTACGAAGAAATGGGTCAAAACGTAAACTTACTCATTTATGAGTAGTTTAGTCACCTTCTGTTTGATGTGCTATGGGGTTTCTGGACTATTCTTAATTCTATGCTTAAACAATTCACATCAATAATAATTATACTGCAAAATGAAAAATACATATAAATTAGAAAACATACTAATGAAATCAAATAAATGCTATTACCCTACTGTAAATAGATGTTTTAAATAATCATAAATATTTAGGATTAAGTTAAGTACGCAAATTCACTCTATGAGGTCTACGAAAGGTTGAGAAAAGTATGATTTGAGAAAAAAGTTTATAATTCCAATATTTCAATGGTAAAATTGGTTACCATAGTATACCTTATTTAAAGATACTATTAGGTAAACAAAAGTAGGTACGTGAAATTTGTATAAAAATTGCCTTTAAAACAACATTGAACAATCAAATGTGAGAAGACACACAATGTGACTTGTACCACTTCACGTATTTCATTTTTAAAGCATATTCTAAGACAGCTTTAAATTCTGTAATGTCCTGCCGGTAAAACGACTTTGTGACTACGAATTGATGGTAGATCACTTTGTTGATCAGAAATATTTAAACAAGTTCCCCACACTCACAGCAGTAGATTAAAAACTAAGGGTTCCTTGATCGTTCCCCGAATTACAAATTACTTCGGAGAACGAACATCAAATTGCGCTATTCCAGGGTCGTTCAATGATCTTCCGCAAACCATCATTAACATGGAAGACCTTCAATTGAAAAAAAAAGATTAAAAAATTACTGCTTAATACCTTAAAGTGAAATGTACTAAATAAATGTATATAATACAAAAGTCAGTATAATAAGCCCGTCCTGAAAAAATGTGTCCCACTGAAGTCTTAAGATTTAGTTGGTAGTTTGCCCACTATATGCCGCACACCCTATCTGAGGACGTAAGTCTCCTTGGCGGTGCCCACGTACACGGAAAAGTTGCTCGTTGCCGAACGAGAAAAGCTGCCCGAAGGAGCTCTTTTTAATCTGGTAGCCTTAGCATCTTTGTGCTGAAAGCAGGTAATCCAGAAGTACACAATATGCACTTCATTGGATTGAGAAAAGAGGGAAGTGAATTCTTCACTAACAGGGGTTAAACTGATTAGACATGATCAATTCGCCGAAATGATTAAAAAACTTTTTGAAACCCTTGAAATTCTTTCTGGAAGCCACCAGGTCTGTATATCCGAAAGTACCTTTAACAGGGCTACGGATAGTAGCAAAAAGCTCCATTCTTAGACACTCCAGACTTAGTTTGTAAATGATTGTTACTAAAAATACCAAATAAACGCTATTCTGCAGCATTGAAACATTACTCAAAATTGTATGTTTTTTTTTTTTTTTTTAAGAAATATTTGCGTTCTTATGATTTACCCAAACATTTAATTTTATGGGCCATTTTCAACGAGTTGTAAATAACTCTCTATTATAAAATGTGGTATTCGAACCACGGACCTTTGGGCCGTGAGTCCGAGACACTAGCCACAGGACCACAACCCGATTCGTTAACAAAGAAATGAACCAGTAATGGACTTTAAACGCCTCCCTTCCATAATCTGTTATGAATTGAGAATGTTACAGAATTATTGATTCAAAGTTTAGTTGGTTATGGAACCTGCAATAGACTAAGGTTCTGGCTAAAAGTAATTTACAACATAAAAAGTACACTTTCTTTCAAAACATTAAAATATATATTACATGTTACATTTCTTATTTTATAGTATCTTAAGGAAAACAGTATGTGATCTCACCTTCCAGACTCATTTTGGTAAAATTTATGACATTCAGCAGAATGGCGAAACATACGGGAGAAGGGAAATTTTCAATTCTTTGATGTCCTGCTAGTAAAAGAACTTTGTGACTTCAACTTACTCTTAAAAATGTGATAAATAGCAAATTTTTACTTCTGGTGACTCAGTTGCGAACATAAAACTAGATAGATTGGGACATCACTCATAGCAAGTATTTTTGAAATATACATACGATCCATCTCCGTTCTACGTTCTCTGATGAAGACAGATTAAGAGACTGCTCTATTTCAACATAGGAATGATTAAGCGACCATGCCATAACTCATTCTTTTTTCCCCAGTGCTCATGTTTTCTGTCTGCACAATGCAATATTTATCCATAGATATGTATATATTGTATATCTCTGTACTAGATTTCAGTATGCAGTGCGATTTTCTAGCTGTTCTGGAAGCATGAAATATTAAATGCTACATTCCTCTATCTTCTACCTGCCTCGGAAAGAGTACCTAACTAGGTGAGAATTCAAATTTACCATAATGCACCAGACCGAAAACCAAACTTGCACCTTAGTTTTACACTTAGTCACAAGGTAACTTAATCTAAAGTCTTGTGTTAAAACTTTAGTCATTTTCATCTGTCTGCTCCGTAAAACTGATATTTTAAAAATATGTATATTTCTAAATTTGTTGCAACAGAGAGGGAAAACATTTCTGAGAAAGAGCTTATGACCTGTCATTGATTGGGTTTTCAAAAAAAAAATTTTTTAATATTTTTTTTGTGTTTTTAACAGTATATATAAGGGGTAAAACAGTATTAAAAAATAAAGGATAATTACATAGAAATTAAATTCATATTAACAGTAAAAATAGTAAACAAAAAAAATCCCACAAAGGCATGGCCTGTTCGTGGGCATACAAGAGATGTTTATGAACTTTTGCTCCTATAATAATAATAATAATCATAGTTTATTAAAAGAAATAACAATTACTTTATCTATTACATACACGCTTAGGTAATGAATTTCTCTGGATCATGTCTAGTCTGCCTAACTAGGTACAACCTGTTTTAAGGCAGACATTTTTATGCAAAAATAAACAATAACATTACTACCTACTAGTTCATTTACTAAACAGTTGTACAATATTAATTTATTAGGAATGTATTTTGAGTCGATTTTCCGATTTTTCTCGACCTAAACCCAGAAACCAATTTTTTACAAATTTGTTCAATTGAATCCGGGTTATGGTTTTGCAATGTTTGGGTAACATATTGAATATTTTGGGGCCCAGAAACCTGAAATTTCTTTGCCCAAATTCAGAGTTTGTGATTAACCCCATGACCCATCCTCTAGTTTGACTTCTGGTAGTGCGGGAATAAATAGACAGTTTTAATATTTTTGTGTAACGTAAAGAGAATAATTAAATATTCGGTTTTTTTTCTAGTAATTAAAAAGGGAAATAAAAAACATAAAAAAACAAAAATAATAAGTGTACGAGACGCGTTTCCGCCTCGTATAAAGAATTGTGAGACTGTAAAAATCTCGGCAAGGCGCTGGTATTCTACTGCGAGCTGCGATAGGTATCAGTAGCCCGTAGGTATGAATATTTATTCCAAATACTGTCGGCTGACAGTAGCGGCTAGCGGGTTGTAAATCCGCTTTTGGATTCGGCTGAGTCCAGGAAAGATGCAGGGAAGATCTGAAGACGAAGTGGCGAAGTAATCGGGCAGAGTAGAGTTAAAAGAGAGTGTTTACTGTTTTTGATCGATGTCTTTATTTCTCACATGTGCACATATTTATACAAGATTACAAAATCTGACCCTACGGTTAACTTAGGTATGGGAATGGTGCCGGCCCCCCACTCCTGTCAAGTATTCTCCCGAGCGGCCAACGTAAATAGGCGCCCCCTAGCCAACGTATAAGCCCCGACCCCCGCCTCCGTCCCTTCATTGCACAATCGAGCGCCGACTAGAGCGGACGTGAAAGGGCCGCTAGCTTGACACGCTCCCGCTCAATTCGTCCTTTATACGGCAGCGGCCGGTTAGACACGGAATTAGCCTCGCAGACTCATACATACTAGATTATATATTAAATACAAGTAAAATAATAATTGAAACATTTATACGAACATACAATAATAAAATAAAGGACTATGACGTCGGCTACACTCCCCCCTGTCGAGAGACACTCCTTAGTAATCAGACGTCATCTTGTTTTACATTAAGTACTGCGAGTTTGGCCGTTGGTCGCGTGAATTCGCCTTTCGCTGTCTTGACCCTTGCGGTTCTGATGATACCATCTCGTCCCGGGTTGACCTCGATAATTATCCCACGTGGCCACTCGTTCCGAGGTAGAGCTGGGTCCGTGATTATCACTACATCTCCTACTTCTAGCGGTTTTGTAATCTCCCTCCATTTTTGTCTCTGGGCGAGGGTTGGTAGGTATTCACGAAGCCATCTTTTCCAAAATTGATCGGCCATTCTTTGGGCGATTCGCCATTGTTTTTTAAGGCACACTTCTGGGGGCGTGTCTCGGTAGTCCGCTAAGCGAGGTTGGCTACCGTCATCACCTATCAAGAAATGCATAGGTGTTAGTGGTGGAGCGTCTCTCGCGTCGAGTGACAGGTGAGTCAGAGGTCTTGTATTCACAGTAAACTCTGCTTCTGCAATGGCTGTCAATAAAACTTCCTCTTTTGGGGCCTGTTCTTTTAATATTGCCATTAACGCGCGCTTTGCACTTCGGATCAACCTTTCCCAGCTACCCCCCATAAATGGACTTGCCGGAGAGTTGAATTTCCATCGAATTCCCCGCACGGTGGCTGCATTCTGAAGCTCAGGATTGTCTGCGAGTTGTCGTACTGCTTCCGATATTTCTTTATCCGCTCCTTTGAAGTTAGTTCCGTTATCGGAATACATCGTGTTAGGGTGTCCGCGTCGCGCGGCCATCCTTCGAAGAGCTTGGATGGTCGCGTCCGCACTTAAAGAGTGAGTTATTTCGATATGAATCGCACGTGTCGTCATACATGTAAATAAGGCCCCGTAGCGCTTTTCTTTATGTCGCCCAACAGTTACATATAAAGGTCCAAACATATCGACTCCGCAGTGTGTAAACGGACGAACGTGATGATCTAGGCGTGCTACCGGTAACTGTCCCATTAATGGCGCAATCGGATGACTCCTTTCGTTTCGACAAAATTGGCAACGGTGTATTATTTGTCGAATATTTGATCTTAATTTTGTGATGAAGAAACGCTGCCTTAGATCACTCATCGTCCTCTCTGTACTTGCGTGATTAGCTTTTTCGTGGAAATTTCTTACAAGCAGGCGTGTATAAGCATGAGTTCCGTCTAAAATTATAGGCGACTTTATTTCGGCGGCCATGTTGTCTGTTGCCATTAATCTAGTACCCATTTTTAAAACATTATCCTTATCCAGGTATGGATTTAGACACGAAATTTTACTGGCTTTCGGGAGAGACTCCCCCCGTGAAAGGATTTCCATCTCTTTGTTGTAGCTATCGGATTGCGCAATCTTAATCCATGTAAGTTCCGATGCTGATATTTCTTGAGCAGTTAGTGTAGCGCTAATGATTCGCTCTCTTTTGCGACACCTGTTGACGAATCGAAAAATCCACGCCGTAGTTCTAATTAAACGTTGCCACGACGAAAACCTGTTCTGATCCGGGAGAGCATTCAGCATTATTGCACTGTTCAAACATATTGTTTCGGTCCGCAACTCTGTGTTAGCCAGGTTTCGATTTGTATTTAAACCTTTGACAGGTGGCCACATATCTTCAGAATATTTGAGGAATTCAGGACCTCCGAACCACATTCCTTTCATCGTAAGGTCAGGTATCTCTCCATCTCGGGTACCTAAATCTGCTGGATTCTGCTTTGTGGGCACCCATCTCCATTCCGTTGAGTTAGTAAGTTCGTCTATCTCACCCAATCTGTGTGCGACAAATGGTGAGTATGTTCGCGCATCACTCTGTACCCAAATTAAGACAGTTGTCGAGTCCGTCCAGTAAATAGTTTTTATAATACGGCTATCACATTCCTTTTTAATAGTAGCCGCTAGACGCGCTGCTATAAGAGCGGCTTGCAGTTCGAGCCGCGGTATCGATAAGGCACGCAATGGGCTCACCTTGCATTTACTGCCTATGAATGTGATTAAACTTTTGTCCATTGTCCTTTCGACGAAATATGCCACCGCACAGCTTGCTTGCTCCGAAGCGTCACAAAACACATGTAATTCTACCGGTGCTTCTTTATAGCTTGTGCATTGCCTCGGAATCGCGCAATTTGTTTCTTGTAAGATTTTCAACCATTTATGCCACTTTACCGCGTATTTTCCATCTACTTCAGTGTCCCAATTAGTTTTCGAACGCCATACCTCTTGTAGTAAGATACGAGGTCGGATTGTTAAACACCCAATGAATCCAAGGGGATCAAAAATGCTCATTACTTCACTAAGCATTTCGCGCTTGGTAGGTATATAGAGTTCGGACACCGCTGGAGTTTCTTTGAATTTAAACAAAAAATTGTCACTAACTGGATTCCACTTTATCCCGAGCACTCTTTCGGTTACATCTTGTCCACTTATTATATTTATAGATGTATTCGCACGCAGATTTTCCGGTATTGCTCGTACTACCTCTGGATTATTTGAGGCCCAATTTGTTAACTCAAACCCACCTCGTCCGAGCACTGTGGTAATATCGCTTCGCAATTGAATGCTTTCTTTTACCGAGTCGATTCCTGTTAGAAAATCGTCTACATAAAAATTATTTAAAATGGCCATCTTTGCTTTCATCATTCCAAGTGATTGTTCCTCCGCTATTTTATTTTTAACAAACTGAGCGCTGCTCGGTGAGCATGTAGCTCCGAACGTCATTGAGCTCATGACCATCTCGCGGATATGTTCGTCTTCATTATCACGCCAAAGAAATCTTTGTGACTGTTGATCTTCGTCGCGTATTCGGATTCTCAGAAACATTTCTTTAATATCCGCCGCGAGGGCGATTTTTCCCTCTCGAAATCGTATCCGTTCCCTAGAAGTGAAGTTAGCATATCTGGTCCACTTAGTAAGCAATCGTTCAACGAAACACCGCGATATTGACTTGCGGCATCGAAGACAATACGTAGCTTTCCGGGTTTATTCACATGACTAACTGCGAAGTGCGGTAGGTAGTACGTTCTATTCGTCAATGTATTTTTCTCAATGCATGTGAGCTCTCGGGCATATCCTTTACTGATATACTCATTTATTTTCGCTTTGTACGCGATAGCAAAGGATTCGTTTTTGCGAAATTTCTTTTCAATTAGTTCTAGTCTTCGTAGCGCCGTTTGCCGATTATTTGGGAGGCTTATGACGTCGTCTTTCCACAAAAGTCCTGTTTCCCATTGTCCCGATATCAGAGGTCGAGTAGTGTTTTGAAGAATATCAATTGCTCTTTTTTCACTACAAGATATTCTAATTGTCGGCAAAATACCTAACGAGTCAACGGCATAATTTTTCTTCACAAGATTTTCTAATCGGGCGTTGTCTTGTATTGCGGCGATTGTTTGAAACGGCATTGTATTTGTACCGCCGTGAATCGCCTCTCCTAATGCAGTAACGGAGATAATATATCTCCCGCTTTTCCTTGCTTCCCTCGTTACAATCAAGGAAGCATTATCTTGGCCAATTAAATTTTGCGGGCGCACTGTTTTAATTTGTCCGGCGTCCATTACGGCTTGAGGCGGTAAATTTAAATATTGCATCGTGTTAGCTCGCATTTTGTATATTTCACTGTTATCGCCGCGGATATTTACTGTTATGCGACGTGATGACTCATCCGTCACATTCATGCCACCGGCCCCGTGAATTTTTAGTCTTCGTATTTTTCCTGACGCACCTGCACGGTCCGCCACTTCACTGTCGATGAGGGTAATTGTAGACCCTTCATCCAACAAGGCGTACGAAGTCACTGTTCCCGCTGGTCCACTTATTTCCACCGGTAATAATTTTAAAAGAATCGGTCCGTTCGTTGACCACGTGTTCACAACTGTTCTATTTCGTGAGTTTTCATTGTCATAGCGGTTTTCACTTTCACTCACTAAATTCTCACTTGATTCTCTCCTTGCGGATTGATTTCCGTTCAAGGAATTGTTTTGTCGCGAAAACGATGAGCTCGAGGCTCCGACCTCGGCGGTAGGTCGATATTCGCGCACTTCTCCGCGGTTAGATTCGTGAAGCGTTTTATGGTGCAATGAACGGCACCTATCAACGCTGCACTCACGCGAATGTTTACATTTCGTAACCCTATGCGATTCCCCTAAGCACGAAAAGCATAAGTTTTTACTTTTAACTATTTGCCATCGCTCGGCCACTGATAACTTTAAATAGTCCCGGCACGACTGAATAGGGTGAAATCGATTACACAATGCACACTTGTTCTTCTCACCTGTAGGTATTTGAGGCACCACCGTGGTATTTACTAACTCGCGTTTTCGATTGCCTTTTCCACTATAAATGTTCGGTTCGATACCTCCGCACAACATTGCGGCGCTCGATATTTCTTCTAGCCAGACAGAAAAATCTTTAACAGTGGCTCTGTTATTATCACCTCGTCTGGCCCCCCACCACGATGTACGCATACATAGAGGTAGTTTCGCTACTAGCTCGCTTAGTAACTGCGGGGTAGTAAGATATTCACCACCGAAGCCTTCCAGAGTGGCGATCACGTTGCTGATGGCACCAGATAGCTCGATCAGTGACTCCGTCGAACCAGTACCCTGAAGACATTGAAGTCTCCTTACTCTATCCAGCATGGCTGCGACGATGACTTCTTTTTGGCCGAAGCGCAGCTCCAAAGTTCGGATGATTTGTCCGACGTTACGCGGCTCTACGAGTAGCGCTGAGACCGCCTCTCTCGCTCGCCCCCCTCAGA